>NW_027150650.1:3583843-3743824 GCF_020800215.1 Phytophthora ramorum
AATATAATATAACATAATATAATATAATATAATATAACAATATTATTGTGGAAAACTTGATTGTGATTGTGAGATTGCCAAGATTGTCAATCACAATTATTAACTGTGACGAGATGTCAATAGACAATCACATTTTTATATTGTTTTTCTAGAGCTCTAGGGCGAATAAGGGCAACAACTCCTGGAACTCGTGAATCGGGAAACTAGAGACATAGACTCATTGATATTTGAGCTCCTACACCTTTGCCCGTCCTTCTTGGGAATAGTTGCAAGCAAAGTGAACACCGCACATGTCCTTAACGCAAATATCACATCATTGGCTTTCAAATCAAGGTCCAATGTGAGATTTATTGCATCCAATGTGGAACGGCCAGAAACGACTGGCTTCAGCGTGCTCCCGCCAATAATTCAATGACTGGTGAGGATACTCGCGCGCCAAAACGAACGCAAAACCACTTCACCAGGCTTCACGCTCAGTCCCCAACCCACCTCATAAGACGCAGATGCCCTCCCCCAAACGCTCCCCCGCCGAGAAGCGCTCCCCCGCTGAGAAGCGCCGGGTCCTTGAAGCCTACCGTGCCGGACGAGCTGACTGGCTCAAGGTCGCTGCCAACAACGGGATCAGCCGTTCGATGGCGTATCGTATTGCAGATACTGGTCGTGTTGAAGACCTTCCTCGTGGTGGCGCTCGTCGCAGCGTGGTGAAGGTCACACCGGAGGTAAAGGACCATCTCGAGGCATACCTCAACGACAATTGTACCTACACAATGGAGACCATGCAGAGGATGCTCATCGTAGACTTAGGACTGACGATCTCAACCTCAACCATTAGCCGCCACTTATTGGGCATGCTGTATACAGTTAAACAGACTCGAGTTGAGCCTACAACCTGCAACAACGAGACGAACAAGACCAAACGGCAGGAGTTTGCTATTCGCCTCAAGGAACATCAAAGAGTAGGCAACTGCATCGTGTATTTCGACGAAACAAACTACAACTTGTATTGCAAGCGCGGTCGAGGTCGCGCCAAGAAGGGCGAACGCGCAACGGTAGTTTTGCCGCCTTCCAAAGGCGCTAATTTGCAGGTCCAATGTGCCGTGAACTCGGCCATGGGTGTTGTGCTGTATCGAATGCGGCGGGGGAGTATCCGTATGGAACAAAATGCTGCTTTTATTGACGACATCTATCGCGCTGTGAAGGAATCCCAAGTTTTTCGTGAGAATTTCAGTGGCAAGAAGATAGTCGTTGTCTTGGACAATGCCCCTGCCCACCGACAGACCGAGGAGCGCGTGACGCCGCATGAGGATCTGGAACTCCTACGCTTAGCACCCTACTCACCGATGTGCAACCCCATCGAGGGGTGCTTTTCAGTATTGAAGGCTCGTATCAAGAATCATCTTGCGTTGGATCGGGGCGAAATTTGCGACCGCAGCAACATGCAGGACAGCGAAGGAAACATCTTGACCGTCAAGGAGCGTACGATGCGTTTTCTGGAGCGCGCTGCGCTAACCAGCATCAAGTACATCACACCTACAATCGTAACCAACATGGAGCTGCATTGTCGCGATGCAGTGAACGCCGCAGCGGACATGGAGGACATGGTCTATGGAAAGTAGGAGTAGTGACGATAAGTTTCTGTGACTGTTCCACATTGGATGCAATAAATCTCACATTGGACCTTGATTTGAAAGCCAATGATGTGATATTTGCGTTAAGGACATGTGCGGTGTTCACTTTGCTTGCAACTATTCCCAAGAAGGACGGGCAAAGGTGTAGATGAGAAGATAAAGTTTGTTGATGTATCAATCCGTGGTAATAATGTACTTAAATTAAAAGTGGGTCATCTTGGCTTGAACAATTTAGACATTCAGGAATAGGGAGAAAGATTTTGAATCTGACTCGGCCCAGATTTTGAAGCTAGCATCCAAATCTCGTGACACTGCCAAAGGTGATTAGCCTGCACTTGATAAACGACGGAACGAACAGGAGGAGCAACAATGCTAGCGAGGATAATCATCGTCTTTTAGGTTGCTGAGATTGCAATAATTGATTTTTTGTGAGCGGTGAGGCCTACAATCAATATACAATCTAAATTTTGACAGATCTGGTTTGATCGTAGGCCGAGAAATAGTCAATGCTTGTTGTGTACAAGCGCCAAGCTTGCAGCTTCGATACTGACTCACTAGAATGCCCCGCACAGTCCACACCCAGTACAGCCAAATCAGCCAGCCGGAGATGTTATCCTTTAGAACGACGAACCCAGCATGAGCACAAACACAAGGATGCAGACCATACCAATAGGCTTGTCGATGCTTAGATCGGGGAAGCGATAGCCAAAAGGGGATCACGAACATGTGGAAGAGCTTGAACAGCTGAAATACGCCTGTTTCATTGACCAAGCCTCCAAACTAATCCACCAGCGATCCGAAAATGACACTCTCCACCAGTGCGAGCGGGATCTAGTTAACGAGCATGCGAGCATGTATGCCGAGGTACCGTAGAAGTTAGCTGCCCGCTGTTTGTAGAACACACTGCGTGCGTCGTTGAATAGCACCAGATTCGCCTCTTGACCGAGTCCTAGAAAAAAAGACGTTATGACATGACACCTATTGTCACCTGAGTGTCCGCCAAGTTCAGTCGGTAGAAAAGACTGCCGACCATAAGCCCGATGGCCACGACAAGAGTCAGACGACTTTTTACGAAAGCATCATTACTGCTAGGCTTGGGCACGGTGCAGGAGGAAAGGGAGGGAAACTGGAGCGGTTGTTTGTCAGCAGTAGTTGTAGAGGTTGAAGTGATGCGAGGATCTGTTCGGACTGAGGTATGCGTTCACACAAAGTAGATTCGCTTGTCCCAGGCAAGCACCAACGATTCTAGGTTGTGAGATAAATACTTACATCCTCCCACGACGAAGTTGGCGCTGAGACTCTCGAAAGGTTCGCAGCAATGTCTTCCAATGCATGACATGTTGGATGTGACGTTGGCGCCCCCAGGTACTCTCATCCTATCCATTTGACCAGGAGTTTGGGTTGGCGATTGCGAATTTGCTTCTTAAGGAGGGTTTCAGGATTGTATGAAGTCTGTCACCATCATTACTGGCGGCGAAGTGCACCGAAGACAGCTTGGGTAGCGCCGATCTGCAAATTGGTCTGGGGATGGCACGTCGTGTCGGAGAACGCCAATGCTGAATAAGTCATGAAGTCGACTCATGCTTCTGATAATTCCAGGTGAGCCACGTTCTTGTTCACTATCTTTGAAATTTTGAACGGGACAACATGCTCTTGTCTTTCTCAAAGCTGGTTCCTGTCATCGTGTGATCTAGTGCCAAGTTTTTAATAGCCAGGTATACCATGCCACGATCCGAAAACTCCACAGTACTGCGATTCCGGTTGTACTGTCGGTGGCGCTGTCGTTCTTGGGCATCAAGCAGATTTTGTTGCGCCTGGGCGACGATACGTTTACGCACTTCAGTGAAATTCTGCACGTAGTCAGTACGACTAAGAGTAGCCCCAACTGGAGGTCGTGCCACACGCCCTATATCGATCTCACCATGGTGGAGGCGATCATTAGCGTAGCATACGCGTACTCCACCGTATAGAGCACATCACCCCAGTCAATGCCTTTCAGCGAAAACAGGCAGCGGAGGGCATCTTTAAGCACGCGATTTTGCCGCTCGACGTACCGTCTACTCGTGCCCTGTACGACGTGGTTATTTGAAGCCAGCCTTCATCAGTTCCATCCACAGTGAGGTCGTGAATTTAGGGTCCCTGTCGTTGAACATACCTAAAGATAACCGTGATTGCGGATAACTAGATCGAAAAATAGTTGAGACGTTTCCGCAGCTGTTTGCCGTCGTGTGTGTGGGTACCTAGCGCTATTTTTCTGAGCAAGTCGATAACCATCGTGATGGCATGATACCCCTTGATCGCCGGAAGTCTTGTGACGAAATCGATCCCAACTACTTCCCAATACTCTGATGGAACCGGCAGCAGTATGAGACGACCACTCTTTCTCAGGCTGTTAGACGTGAAGCGTGCACATGTAGGATAACTACCTTCACATCAGCTGCCATGGACAATCAGAAGCACCAGAGTTAAAGTTCCGCTGCGTGCGGCGAATTCCAGCATGTGCAGCTACTGGTCCATCGTGAGCTTCTCCGATAAGCTCTGTTCGCAGGGTCTGATCTGCGGGTACACAGATTTGGAGAACTCCGTTTTCTGTCTCTACCTGATACAACATGCCGTTTTCTTTCTGCAGTGTACCTAGATCAAGGACATACTGCATTTCAGAGCGGAGTGCTGGATCAGATCACGGTAGAGAGGGTTGCATCGATACCCACGAAGAAAGTAACTTTGTAGCTACGTCAACTTGGATTGTCACGATAGTATATGCGATGTCTTAAGTCTCGCCACAGTCCGTGCTACCCCAATTGATCAGACCACGTTGCTTTCTTCCCCCGAAAAATGGTTACCACAACACAGCAAGTCCAAATCTTGGAGTGAAAGTTCTCCGAGGGCCATAATGTCACTGCCTGATTGATGAAGACCGCTAGCAACAGCCACACATAATTTTGTGCAGTCATGTAACTCGATCTGAGGCGTTTGCGACTGGAACCACACAATAACGTTGAGCGATTTTCTTCGAGCGAAGGCTTTACCACACGCGACAGTGCATCCGCCACAGCATTGGCAGATCTTTTTGACGTGGTGCAGGATGAACGAGAGTTGACCAAAGAAATCCAATCAGCGACCTAATTTCCCCGATGCATTGGATACGATAGAAACCACTTGGGCACCGAAGTATTGGTAAATACGTCAAACTCTCTGCCATGAATAGTGGCGCCACTTTCCAAGCACCAGCTTGATGGCGAACAGCTCCTTCTCGTGGGTCGGGTAATTAATCTCGTGATGCGAAAAATTCTTCGGAATGAAGGCCACTAGATGGTTATCTCCTACTTAGTTCTGGGATAGAACCGCACAACTACAGAACCCAGAGGCATCAGCCGTGAAAACGGGACGCTTCGCGTAGTCAGGGAGCTTTAGGATCGGTACTTACAGTAACGCCGCCTTCAGATGCATGAATGCTTCGTGCTGCTTGACCGTCCATGTCCATAGCATATCGTTCTTCATCAGATCGCTTAGTGGCAGCACAATAGTCGTAAAGGGTCCGATGAAACGACGATAGTATCCGTAAAGCCCAAGCAAGCTCTACAAGTCTCGAGCGGATGTCGGTCTTGGCCAGTCCTCGATGACGCGCGTCTTACACTGGTCAACTTGCAGCCCTGCCGCTGACATCGCATGGTTCAAAAGGTCCACAGACTCGAAACCGAACTTGCTCTTCGACAGCCGTCTGCACAGATTCTGTGCGCGCAGCATCTCAAACACCGCAGCCAAATCAGCAATATGGTCCATTTTCGTTCGCAAAAAAATACACAAGCCGTCCAAATAGACAACCACAAAGTTGAAGCGGGAAAAACACATCCGCTTGAGCCTCGAACATACGCCAGACATTCCACTGAAGCCCATTTGAATGGCACGCCATTGGTAGGTCTTTGACTCTGTTCTGAACGCCGTACATTGCGGCTAGCAGGCTGCACGCGCAGTTGGTGGTACTCTTGCGTCAAGTCCAACGTCGAGAAGAGCCGACACCCCACCATTCGATCGAACAGCTCCTCAATCCTGAGGAAATGAATTTCGGAAACCTTCGTTTGCGAGTTCACATATCGGGAATCCATCACCCATCGTACCGGTAGTGAGGCACTGCCTGAGTAAATCCATTCTGCCTTGGACGGCACCTTCCCTGTTGTCGTTTTGGACAACGCAAAAATGCTTGAAATCCACGGGGAGTCCAACGTCTTGATCCTCTTCTCGCGAAGCAATTCATCCTGTCTTGGGCAGTCAGAATGGCACCTCTAGGGCTTGAACGTGCGCTTGGCTTCATCGGGGGCGCAAATTCCATGGCACGCGATACTGGCTGCTCACTAGGCAGCTCGTCTGAGAACAATCAGCGCAGTCCTGGAGCAGCCGCTTAGCAGAAGTAGATGCAGGCATCGCACCTTGGTCCACCAACTGGCGGTCATACTGTCTCATCTTCTTCGTCTTCTTCGTCTTCTTCGTCATCACTCTCGTCTCCGACCCGGTAGAAAATATTGGCCTTGACATCCTTGCTACCAGCGTTGCAGTAGATGAAGGCACGTTTCTCCATCCAAACAGTTCCGTCGCTTCGTGTGAATGAAATCGTGGATATTACATGATCGTTCACTAGAAGCTGAATAAGTTGGAATCGTGTAGATCATGGCTGTCAACGGAGCAAAGAGCGGACGGTAGTTCTCCCTATCAGCGGTTCTGTAACACTTCACATTTCACTACGGATTTGGCAGAGTTTCACCTCCTATGCTCGCGTCTCGGCCGACCACCTCTCCTTCTTGATATAGAATTCGGAAGCCTCAGCTTCAATTTGAGTCTCCTCAGCTGCCGTCGACACTAATCCAGTCTTCTAGCTAGCTTCTTGACGGATACGACGCTCTCATCTAAGTCAGCGTCCACAAAGCCCGCGATTATCTTTATTTGGTCAAGCAGAAACGAGACACCCATAGTGTCCGTGTGCAGGAAGTTCCATTTCTCCTTAATGCTCTTTTGGACGCGCTTGGGTGCGTTCAGAATTGAACCTGTGTAGACGGGCCTGCGTCGAAGCTTGCTGAATTGCCAGTATACCATGGAAATACAACAGGTGTCCTGCGAGGAAACATAACTTTCACAGGTTAAAATCTGATAAACACAGTAACCCATCTCCCACAATACGCACGGACAGGCCAGGCTGTGCTGCCCGGTTGCGCACCGGTTGTGCGCCGATAGGGATCGGACTCTGAATGCATGTTTTGTTCGGGTGGTGCACACCAGAATCCAGCAGCCTTTAGTGTGATGCACTCACCCAGCCATTCAAAGAAGCAACGCCATCCGGCAAAGAGCAGCGCGGCCCCATCCCACTTCGGCGGCGACCACTCGTCTCCCAGCGCCCGGACGGCAGCTTCCGAGGGCAGCCCACAACCGGGCAAGTGATGCGCAGCTTATGTAGTTGGTGGTGTGTGTCTGCGAGCTCTGATCGTTGTGCTGTATGTGGATTTGTACGTGTGCAGGTGGAAACGAGCACGATAGGCGACTAACTCCGAAAGGTGTAACCCTCGTACGTATTGAATACCAAACATGCAAGCTAACATGTACGTGAACTAACAGCGCCGCTGTCGCTAGATGGAGAGACGCTGGATCACATCAAGGTCAGAACCGGCCCAACTGTGGCCGGACGTCCGAGGTCCGGCAGAACGGCAACTTCGCCTCGTTTCCGCTTGCGCCTGCTGATCAACACCTCTCTTTCACTGCTATCGACGTGAACGCTGACGCGAAGGGCGAATAGAACATGGATGCACGCACCAAACGCGAACCAGTAGGATCACGGGCACCACTGACGCAGGACGTCAAAAGGCCAGCCGTCCGTAGGCTCTCCTTCATACTCCTTCCTGGCGTAGTTCACGCCCATCTGCGCTGTCACCGCGATGGTCTCTTCGCTGCGATTATTCGGCGCAACGAGAACACGAGGTGCTGGTAGGGATATCACCCGGATAATGCAGCAGGCTCCAGCGCGCACAGCGTCCAGGTCCTGGTCTCGTGCCACACCTAGCAGTTTCTCGCGCACCAACTCTGACACCCTGCGCGCGAGGGTGGGTGGCGGACACACGGCAAACTCGAAAGCTCGCGCACTACTCGACTGATCTTGGCAACACGCACTCAGCTCCCGCAATAGCGTCCCCATTTTGAGCCGGCGGCGCAGCGTGTAGTCACGCTTCAATAGGGCGTTGGACGTCTCGGCGGGGTTGTTCGTGGAGGTGAATCCACTCGGCGGGGCGAGCACTTGCCACGCCGTGAAGTGGACAGTCAGCCATTGCCCGTGAATGTACTGCGCGAACGGAACCAGACATGGCTCACTCATCCATCCCTGCAAAATGGGACGCAGCATCTCCATGTATTCGGTTTGGCTCCGAGCGAAGTGCAGGCCGTAAAGCTCTCGTAGAACCCGTGCTTGTAAGCCCGAGGGAAGCAGCTTCACCCTCTCATGGACGTGCTTCATGGCGTGGAAGAAGCACATCAGGAAGCGGTACCTCGGGTGGTCCCCGAACACTGCAGCGAGAGCGTTGCATTGAGCTCGGTCGCCATCGGCCATCGCGTAGTGAACACTGGGATGCTTGTCGGAAATCCAGAAGTATACCCGGCGCAGCGAAAGCAGCGCAGCCTGGAACATCGGCTGCGTCTCATTCGACATCACAAAGAGGGCCACCAAGTGAAACCTGCGCGAGCGGTCCGACACGCCCACTAACAGCGCGGGGTAGTCGCACTGGTTTGTCTTGTAAGTCCCGTCCAAGTGTAGAATGAAGCTCTTGGGTGGCACAGTCATCCTCAACATCAGCGCCTTGGTTGAGCTGTCCACCAAGAACGGCCTCTTGTCGGAGCCGCTGCCGACTATGGGTTTGCCCTGGTTGTCCATGTACGAGGCGAACGTGAAGGGCTGGGTCATGGGCTCGGCCCCGGTGTACGCGTGCTCACAGATCAATGTCGTGAGCTCCTGGACGCGGTCGTGGTTCTCCATCTGGCCGTAGTGGTTGACAAAGTTCTGCACGGTCTTGAGCCTAGGCAACTCATCAAGAGGGGTGGCGAACTTGCGTGACAGCGCGTGCCGAATACGCATCGGGCGCAAGTGGTTCTCCGCCAGGTCGCGGCAGAACGCCTTTTGCGCGAGGGTCAACTTCCTGTGCCCTGGAGACGCGGCAGGTGAGCTGTGGTTCCCGAACTCGAAGATGGAGGCGTGCTCAGACTCCAGGCACGTGATCAGCTTCCCCCGCCACGTACACTTCACTGGGCTGGTCTCGGTGCAGGATTCCGAGCTGCACTCCAGCAGGCGATACCGCATCTTGTGGTCGCCACCAGGGCAGATCGTACACCCCATCGCTTGGCTCTTGTCGATGTCGAACGACTTGAGCCTAGCCATCACAGCCTCGGCTTCGGCGGCGTCGACATCGACAGCGATCTCTCGCCAGCTAACCCAGCGCGGCATGCTCGCTCGCTAGGACGTGCTTTCCGGGAATGTTGTGGGTCACACCACAAGCGGGCTGGAGGGCGCAGAGCGACCAGATTCGCCCTAGCCGCACCTCTTTTGCGCGCCTCCCGCGCCGTCAACTTGTACTGTGCTGCGAAGTGTGCTGGCACGACACTGTGTTGTGGTGACCAGTTTCTATGGATCTGACGCAGACTCATTGTGCTATGGCAGCACTGTATGGTGCGCGTAAGGCGTTCTCGTATCCTGCTCCAGCATGACGACCTCTTCCACAAGTGCCCCCAACAGCGTTTACACCAGCTTCAAATGCCCCCTGAAATTCTATCGTCCACAAATTCTTGAACCTCCTAAAACGTTGCCGGTTTTCGCCCAAATGGCTTCAAGATTTTTTCTGCGAAATAGTTTATCAATGATACGTTGATTGTCGGATATGCTCTTGATGCACTCAAAGCTGGAGTACGATCTTGTTGGCGCGGGCAAGCGCAGTGCCTGTCGGTGCTCTTTTCCCCCCGTCTTTTGCAGGTTGCGAAATATTGGGAGTAGCTGCAGCCAATTCCTGATGAACTTAGCCAGAGCGATAGAATTAGTGAGTGCTGAACGCATCCAAGGCAGACTCAACACCTCCTTCAGAACGAGATTCAGTGCATGACTACTGCATCCGTTGCAGAAAATCGTAATCTTCCGCTCGAGAGTTTCCTACGTCTTCTGCATGACAGGAGCATAACCAGTTGTCATAACCAGTTGTCACAGGTACCACTACTGATTGATGAGTGGCCGTGTTGATCTCATCGGTGACAGATCTAATTGCTTCAGCCACGTACTCGGATGTTTGTTCAGCTTCGCTTTGGTACACAGTTTAGATCTAGGTAGTCGTTCTTGGGAGGATTTCTTGTCTAGTCGTGGATCTTCGCCATCGGACCCAAGCATCAGGAACCCGAGCGTTCGACTCATCTCTCTTGGACGAGTCGTTGCGCGGGCGAGCCAACTTCTACGTGGATTTGCCTCCAAATACCGGGGTGTTCTCTCACCGGCCACCGGTCGGCGGTCACTCATATACAGCTTAGACAGTTTGCGATAACCAACCGCTGCTTGGCGCAAATCCGCCTTGGTATCAAGGAAACCCCTCAAGTACGTATCGCTTAAATGATATTGATTTTTATATTAACATGTAAAACATGCATAAATGCTTGATTTTAGCTTGGGATGGGCAAATGCAATCGTGACATTAATGACTTTTCGAGTGCAATTGCATTTTATGCATTAACGCCTTCACTTTAACCAAATGCAATGATCCTGTAAAAATAACAGACAGGACCCGAACTTCACCGGTGGTCATGCTACCCGAGATTGAGGCTGCTTACGGGATTCGGTGATTTCAGCCTCCAGGTGTAGCGGGGCTACACAGTCGGTTCACCTCCTACCTTAGTGCAACATGCACTAAGGGATACATTCAAGTTGACTACTCCACAAGGTGGTCCACATTCATAGCCAAAAGCATATGACTGGTAGAAAGTAACATCTTTCTACCAATGAGAGTCATTCAATAGATAGGGGTTCTGCCAGCCATCCAATGGCAGAACCTCTCATTAGAAATAACAGTTTTAGGAGGAAACCCAATTTACAATCAATACAGTTCTCATTTGGCACCAAAGCTATCGTTAGGTTCCTTTGTCTAGGTTTAAGTATACTTGCGGATACAAGTATACTGAACTTAAGCTAAATACACCTACGCTTCCTCATACACGTGCGCACACGTGTAAGCTTAAGTAGTGGGTCTAAGCAGACCCATTACACCAGGAGCGACTATCTGCGTTGGATGAGCGGCATCAACAATCAGCGCATGTGCAGGCATATTATCGTCAGTTGATGCTTACAAGGGAGCGGAACATGTACGTATTTGGCAGCTACCAGGGGGCCCGCTCGGTTTGGCGGCGGAATTCCTAGTTGCAACGTCTTCAACCCCGGACCTTAACTTCACTGCACGGCCAATGACAAGAGAACGCATGCACCCCACCTAGAAGGATTTCAATTACACAGAATACATCAACCCCGATGTGGATTGCAAACATTGCCCAACGAAGCTGGTCAAGTGCCAGCCGAGCCACTACTTACTTAGGGACCTGCCTTCGTGTCCCTAGTTAGATGAGGCTGAGAAGCTCAAGTGGGATTGCTTCGGAGAACCTGAAAAAAAAAAACGCAAGCGGAAGCGCCAAAAGTGCAAGAAGAGAAGCAAAATCATATCTCCTAGTGCCACGCAAAATTTTGTCATGACTGAAGCCTCGTTGCCCCAGTCGCAGCCGATCATGCCCTTCGCTGGGGATATGAACAACAAAGAGAAAAAAACGATTTCACTCAGATATCGCACGGGGCTTTTACGCTGCTGGTCTTCCGTGTCGGAGCATATAAATGCCTCGGATGCGCTAGGCTCTCGCACTTCTGCATCCCAAATGGAGATATATCTGCCTACTAGGAAAGCCTTGGCAGGATGCCTCCTGACGAAGGAGTTTGAACTTAAGAAGGCCGCGTTGGTTGCACGACTGCAGGATGAGCCAAAGCTGCGATGATATCGGATGGCTGGTCTAGCGTTAGCAAGGAGAAGATCGTCGATTGCGTCATTGTGCCTCCTCTGATGCGGCCTCTACTTTGATTCTCCACCGGCTCGGACCAGAACACCTGGCGCCACCCGTGGGATAAGGTTCAGGCATAACTGCCCGGCTACCCCCGCATTGTCTTGACGCCGGCCTCACTCGGTTCCTCATGTCTTGAAGCTGGAACGGTCATGAACGGACTTGGAAAACGTGGATCTCTTCTTCTCCAGGAAAACCCAATTTCCTCCCTCGTAGGAAATACCGAGGTACGGCGGCACAGCGCTACCCCGACTTCAACTTGATTTATAGTGTATACAACGCTTAATTCAGTCCTATGGTGAGGAGGACCAAGAGCGAGTGCTACCAAATGTTAGGTTTGGGTACGGCGCAGAAAGAAAGGGATGAAAACTGATCGACCTCAGCATACTGTTGATTCAGTTTTAAGCGAAAATCAACCGGAATACCGCCAACAATGTTTTTTATTCGCGAGCTGCTGTTACAGGCACTTTGAGTCAATAAGTGGTAATCTGTACTTAAATAAAGGCGGGACATCTCAGTCACTCAGCAACATGGAAAAAGATTTCGAATCTGACGCGGTTGAGATTTTGATAGCTAGCGCCCAAATCTAGTGACACTGCCAAATGTGATGGAAGAACGACAATTGCAGTGAGGACAAATCTTCGTCATTTAGATTGCTGAGATTGCAATAACCGATTTGTCTACAATCAATATACAATCTATATTTCCACAGCTCTGGGTTGACAATGAAGGGCAGGTAAGTGTCAGACTCACGTGACGAGCTCAATAATAAAGTGCTGAAAGTATTCGCGCCCCGGTCATCAAAAGACAAATCGGTGCGTAAGGAGATGTCGCGGGGTACGGCAGCGTCACGCTTGAGCTCGGACAGCCGGGGTCGGGCAAGTCGACTCCCATGAAGCTATTGAGTGGACAGTTCCCGATAGACAGACCCATCATGAAATGCTCTGCATCGGTGCTCCCCGTTGAAGCACCTGCCACAGTTCGTCAACCACGCCACACAAACGGATAAGCACCTACCAACGTTGGTCGTGTGCGAAACACTCAAATTTGCGCACGAGTGCTGTCGCTAAGCTTCGTGATAGTGCTGAGACCTATCTATTGCCTGAGGAACAAGCGCTTGCTGTCGCACGAAGTGTTGTCCAGTACTTTCCGCACGTCACTCTACAATCGCTAGGGACCACTGACCATTATGGTGAGCGATATGCATCGCGGCATCTCGGGTGAGATGGAGTTTGGTCTCAACTCCGTGACTTTCATGGACGAGATCAGCACGGGGCTTGACAGTGCTGCAGCCTTTGACATCACTGCTGCTCAACGGAGCACCGCAAAGCGACTCTAGCGCACTGTGACCTTCTCGCTGCTGCAACCATCGCCCGAGATGTTCTCTATTTTTGATGGCGTTCTGCCAGGCCTCGGGCAATACAGTATGATATTGTAACAAGACCGAGTCGTCAGTAGTAATTACGGCAGTATGAAGAGGAGCAATAATAATAACGGGACCAATATCAGTATATTGAAGTTGCATTACGTGCTTGGTTGATATTACCTATTCGGAGTCAACAAGCGACGAGGCGTTCCACAAGTCCCGATTCGCGCGCAAGAACGCCAGCATTTCGAAGTTAGCAGGCAGCATGCACGTCCGGTGAGGGGTCAAAACCTAACTTGCACTGCGAGAACAAACGTTCAACCGTTCGACATCGGGGGGACCATTTTGGCCAGAGGGTCATAGCTGATCGATGTCGCACCAGCGTTGCGAGGCTGATTTCTTCCTTGGAGTCTCACTGGCGTAGTTGTTGTCCGAACGCTCCTTCCTCTTTCCGGCGCTGACCTCCGGCTCCACCACGAAGCACTGCACGGAACGTGCTTCAGAGCATTCAACTTGCTACCGTTACCGATCTTGACCAAGGCAGCTTCAAATACAGGCGTGTGCACAATTTTTGCACTCGGGCGCAAGTGGTTGACCATGACGGAATAGTCATCGGTCACCTTGTCAAACAAAAGGCGTACATCCGCCATGCTTGTGCTCTCGTCTTGAAGTGTCTTGCAGACATTAGCCAGCTTCTTGAGGTGCTCGAGAAGGCTCATCAGCTTCTTGTGAACTGCTCCGGTAGGGACATTCTCTTCAACAGCATCAACCTGTCGAATAGCATCTCGAATGCGCTTATAGCGCAGCACCATCTCAAACGTCGAGGACCAGCGAGTCATATTCCGTTTGATAGGAACCAGGTCCGTGAAGTTCGCGAGCTCCACCGAATTGTTAGTTGCACCATGCGGTGGTTCAGGGCAGCAAGCTCGGTCTCATACGCGGCCAGATACCGGTTTACCGCCAAGTTGTAGCGGTGGCTCGCACAACCGACCAGGGGCAGCTCCAGTAGCGTAGCAATCTTCAGGTTGGTACTACAGCTATCACCAACCAGTAAGGCGACCATCGAGGTATTCTTGTTGTACAGAGCCAACACACGCATGAACATCTCGATGTGTACTTCAGCATCTTGACTACTCTCTTCGATGGGCGACAGCGCCAGTAGTCGCTCGCGGCGCTTGCCGTTCACGTGGTACATACAATAGACCACCACGTAGTGCACTGAAGAGTGGGACCAACCATTCCACATTACGCCGGACAGCTTGCCCATCGCCTTCTCAATCAGCACGCCGATCTTCTTCGAGCACCGCTGCATGGCGGACTTCAACGTCTTGGACAAGATGGGCTTCAGACAGGACATCAACCGCGTGAGCGGGTTGTCCACTTCCGAAATCGGTTGGTTTCTTTCGACAACCCATTGAGGCCATTTGTATCGGTGCTGGGTTGCCTCGGAGACGTAGCCGAAGCTGGTGATGGGAACATCTGACGCCCTCGAGTCATTGTATGTCGTCTCGAGTCGGGATGGGTGGAGATGAGATGGGACATCAAGTTGCTGTAGCTAAATCCAGGTTGCTGCTTGCGGGGGGCTCCACAGAGCTGGCACCGAAAGTCACCTTGCCCTATGTCTTCAAAGAAGAATGCGCAGATCTCTCGGTTAGGGGCCATCTTGTCGAAATGGAAATTGAATGAAGTACGGGCTGGAGTGTTGCGCGCTGACGTGCTGTCTGCAAACCAACCATTGCTTTCTCCGCCTGCCTGCCAGTCGTTGTGGTACCCAGCCCAAAATGCTACAGAACCGGTATTGTACTGGTATTATTGGGACAATATCGTATTTTATTGACTTTGTGTACAGCCAATAATCAATTATTGTAGTGGGGCAATACAGTAATTACGGTTTTGATATTATTTTTTCGAGGCAGTAGGAGCAGTACGAGACGAGCCCGTGGAGCACAAGCAAGTACCCTCGCCTTGCTCGAGAGTACGCAGATCTCTTCATTATTTCAGCAACAAGAAGAGAAGCTGAGATTGAACGTGTTCAAGGTCAAGAAAACCTCAGCACTTCAAGAAAGTATATGGATGCCATTCATGAATTTCAGCAGAGTTTCTGGTCCAGTCTGTGGACGCTTCTCAAACGCGAAGCTATCCTCACGAAGCTGCTGGGTGTCGTCAATACAGCCACGAATCTGTTGTAGAAGACACGTGATTTCTCTCACCACCAGCTTTCAAGATTTAGTTCTTTCGGCTTGCTTGTGTGGAAATTAGTTCGGCTTGCTTGTATGGAAATTAGTTTGAGTTAGGTGCAGTAGTATGACATCTCTAACAAGTCTTGGCTGGTTTTGCGGCCATTGTGCCGCGTCGGGTTTGCTTGATCACAGGCCCGGATATGATCAATGTAAAGGCACTTGCTAGTCTTTGAGTTCTATAATGTATTGCTCCGTGTGTTTAAAGTCTGTGGTGACGTGAGCTGCAAGGCGGCTATGTATCATAGTGCGTGAAAGTTCGGGTCGAACTCATGGATGACCTGAGAGTCCCGCTTGTGAGGCCTTGGCTTACTTGCACGTTGCTCGAGCAGACGATGTTGCGCGAGCGCGGTGGATAAATAAAAATGTGTGCATTGTGACCTCCGTTCTATGAGTGAACTCTGGATATAAAACCAATACGCTGCTACACTTACGCGATGGCGCTGGAGTCGAGACGCTCGCTGAAGAACGCGTCGAGTTTAGCTGCAAGAGGCACAAACACGTCTGGGTTCAAATAGCAAGCCACTGCCGCAAGGGCCTCGAGAAATTCAGCCAGCGTCATCAGGACGCTTTCTTCGTGCTGCCTAATCTTCGACTTGATCTTCGGTTCGACGGTTCTCGCCTGTGGAATATCGTCGGCAGAAGTTGGCACTACTTCGGGTGCCAAGTCGAAGTGAATGCTTTCTCGCTCGAGCTGTAAAGTTTCGGCCAAAATGTGCTGGACATCGTCGAAGTGCAACAAGTTGTCGCGAAAAAGGTCGAAGTGCTGGCAGCAATTGACGAAGCCGTTTGCAGACAGCATTTTCGAGGAACCACGAAGACCGACACTGTCCTGATTTGCAAATCGTGATTCAGGTTTCACTTCGCTCGCAACAAAGTGCACGTACATGGAGCGTAGCTTCTTATGGTGTGTGGTAAACACCTCCCGGCACTCGAACGTTAGCAGTTGTGGTGGGAACACGTTGCTCTTCTCCTCATCAGCGTGCATGGCGTTCGGGAAAATGATCTCTTCCAGAAATTTGCGAAATCGTTGGTCTAAGGTTGCGATCATTCCATTATCCCCTCTCCACTGCACGCGGCCGCTGCGAATGATGTGAACAAGGGCCTCCACAAACTCTGCCTGGGACATCTCACGTGCATTTCCGCTGCCAGATTGTTTTGTTGGGGCCGAAAGCGTATGCGTAAGAGGTAGCATTGAAGTGGCAGTTTCCACTGAGGCTGCAACATCGGGGCATATTTTCTCGAACACGCTCTGAACTAGGTCGTACGGGAATGGCCGAGCCTTGCCAAAAACTTGGCATTCCTTCAGGAACACGTAAAACTCTGCCAGCGACATAGTGACAGATATTTTGTGAAAGAAGCGTGCTTCATCTACCACACTGTCCCCTCCAGATGCACCAAGACATAAACGACTGCTATCAATGTTCGCGTAGAAGCGATAAATGCGCCTGAAATGCTCGTAGTGCTCCTCCAATACCTCTTCAACTCGCTGCAGCTCTTCACTCAATTCTTCACTTGTCTGCTTGCTCTCACTTTGACCAAGAAATACTTCAGCAATTTTTGTTCTATGCAGAGTCGTCAACATATATTTCTCGCGCCAAACTCGTCGATCAACCAGCTCGAATGGGGCTTGCTCACGACCTCGGCGAACGAGTAGTCGGAGAGCATCTTGCTGTATCCGACGTTGCAGACACCCCCACACCCGCAGCGCGATACTTCGCTTTGAGCAAGCATACTGCACTGTGTTCACAGCATTCTGGAGTACGATGCTAGCCTTAGCCAGCAAATGAGGAGGTGTTGTCACTTCCGGAGGAATCTTTGTCGCTTCCAGGACGTCAAATGAGGTATGTAGTTCTCTCCATTGACATCGCACGGAATCCCAAATTGTCCGGGCATCGTTTAGTGCCACTTGGGCTTCATTCCACGGGTATGTACTAGTTGGGTTAGATGATTGTCCAGTTTCTGGTGGCTGAGTCGTTAGGCTTGGATGCTCGCATACTAGGAATCCGAACAAGCAAAACACCAGATCACTTGCCATTTCGTTGGTGAGGACATGATCACACAGAAACGTTGGGCAGGCTGGATTCAACTGCTCCGCTAAAGCAGTGCGCAGTTCCTCACGAGTTGGAAATGGGGAATTCTTTGACATCGCATTGGCAGCGGCAGAGCCAGCGGTAGTTCGTGATAGTAATGTGAATGTGCTCTGCATTCTAGCAGGCCTTGCTGGTTGCCGTCGACGCTTGAGCATTAGCAAACGATGAAGGATGTGGCGAAGTGCGTAGCAGCAGTGCATGTCCGAGGAAAAGTTTTGAATCAAGCCTGCGTTGGATGGGAAAAAATGACGAAAGGAGCCTCCGCACTGTTCAAGCTGAAAGTTAATCCATCTGAGAACCAATAGTTCCGAAGGCAGGTTAAGAAGATCCGATTCGTCTTCTCCTTTCAAAAGTAGAACGCTCACGTCAACATAGTCGTCTGCAGAAACTGCATCCAACATGTTTTGCAGGTAGTCGCACTCGCAGTCGACGAACGCAAAGCACAGCTTCCCCCACTGGTTGGAAATGGTTTGTAGCTTTCGTTCCTGGCTCTGTCGAACTCGAAGCTCCAGTTGGGTGAGTAGTTCCTCCAGAGACAACGTGTGTCTTTTAGCCAAGTCCAGATGCTCACGATGGGCTTTCATTTCCACCTTCGCACTTTCGATCTGCACTTGTAGCCTTCCAATAAGTTCCTGAAAATCATGTTTGTTGTCTCGAAAAAGCTGAATCTGTTCGTGTAACTTGCGAACCTTTTCAGCCACCGCGTAGTCATTCCAACGACGAAACAGGCGCATGAGCTTCTGCTTCGCCCAACGCCAGCGAGTCTTTTCGAGTAGAACACGCGTGTACTTCTTGCGGATAATGATCTTTTTCCAATCCGCCAAAGTCTGTCGCATTACCAGTCTCCCCCATCGATTAGCAAGGCGATCAACCATGAACTCATTGTTACGCAACCTCTTGAGCATGAACTGATGCAGTGCATCAAGTCGGGATCTGTGTCAATGTACAACACAGAAAGCAACACGTCAGTCTGGATTTCCCCATTATAACTCGTGGCAGACACTCACAGACGCTGCTCCAGTGAATCCTTTTCGGCAAGAACCTCCTTAAGCTCCGTAAAGTAAGCTCGCCGTGCAAGCGATACTTTCAAGGTTTCTGGTGCAAAAAAGTTTCCTCCGTTTTCTAGTGTCAATACTTGAGTCTTCATCTCCGACGTCGGAGAAGAATCGTTCATGTATGTTGCTCGTTCCAACTCTGCTCGCGTCATGCGTGTTAGGTTCTGAAAACGTGGGAACTTGGTGCTAATTTTTGCCAGCACATCGAAGCAAATTGCTGTTCGTAGAGGATTTGGGACTCCGAGGTGATCCGTGGACAGCAGAGCCATTGAAAAATCGTACTCGAAACGAGAAGCTGCAGCGACATTGAATGTGGAGTAGCCACACAGTCAGTGCACTGAGATTAATCTGCTCAATGGTAGACGCTAGAATCCTACCTTGTTGCTCAAAATCTTGCTCTTCTGCGACGCACTTAATACTCCACATCTCAATATTCCTTAATCGCTGCACCTGCTCGCTCTTGAATGAAGACTCAACTGCCTCACGCTTTAAAGGTTGAAGCGTGCTACCACGGGCAACCTTGGACCCGTTCCTTGCCTCCTCTTCCTCTAAATACCCTGCTCGCACGACCTCATCAGACTGCATTACTCTCGTGGGAATCCTTTGGTAAACCAAGACGACTTTCTATCGAGACGTTTCTAGGATCGGCAGGACTCACGATCGTTTCCTCGCACCAGAATTGCCGTTGACGCTATTCCTGACACTAATAACCTTTGTGCGGTGAAGGAGATCAGGACCATCAACGCGGTGCACTTCTGCAAGTGCAGCAGATTGTTCAGTCATTTTCCGGTAGAACTTCTCAATCCCTGCTTCTTGACTACAGAAAATGACAGACTACGTCCCGTGTGCTACACCTCCTTCAAAGGGGTTCTTCTCCCGCATCAACCCTCTCACGATATTCGATGACGTAGACACGCTTACGCCGAGCGAGTTTCTTCGGGACTTCTACACAAGACGAGGCCTACAAGACAAGCTAGAAGATGTGGACGCTCTGGTCCAAGCGTACGGTCATCAAATGCATCTACTCTACGCTGAACTCGACAAGAAGTACGTGAAAAACGCTTGGGCTTTAAGGTGCGCTAGTTCTCCGATCGTAACCTATACTGTTCCCTTTGCGAAGGTATGGCACAACGTTCTCTACAAACCCGCCACCCATTTCGACCGAAACCCGCAAGGCTGAACCTGTGGCGATGTATTCATACGTCGCTCCAACGACACCAAGAAGCCCCAGCAAGCCCCCCGTCAACAAAAGTGAGTACACCAATCTCATACAACGAACTTGGTTTTGCGCACGACCTAACTTTCTTGTTTCAGTTGTCCTACTTGGAAATTCAGGTGTCGGCAAAACCAATTTGATCAGTCGTCTTCACAAGGGCGAGTTCAACGAAGATTTCGCTTCTACTATCGGCGTGGAGTTTCTTACCCACGCTATCAAGGTCGACAACGCCGACGTGAAAGCACAAATCTGGGATACCGCTGGACAGGAACGATTCCACGCCATGATGTCGACATACTACCGGAAGGCGGCGGGTGCGTTGTTGGTCTTCGATGTTGGCAACCGAACAAGCTTGCTCGATGTCGAGAGATGGCTCGATCAGTTGCTCAACGTTGCTGAACCCGGACTGCACGCAACACTCGTCGGCAACAAGTGCGATCTTCCTGCAGACAAACGAGCTGTGTCGTCGGAGGAAGCTCGGCAATTTGCAGCTGCGCACCACATGGCATACATCGAGACGTCAGCGAAGACGGGGCTCAACGTTGAAGAAGCCTTCCGTGACCTCGTTGTCGCTATTCATCGAGCGCGACTAGATGATTTTCAAGAAAGCTCACTTGCCACCATCGAGATCAACGCCAAAACAACTAGCTCAAGCTCGCTTTTCGACTGCAAGTTTTTCTAACTGGCATCGACAAACCATTCTTTCGAGCACGCAGCACTTCACAATATAATGCATTACCCATAACACCTTTATTCAGACATGCTGCACCGAGCTGCGAAGGAAGTCAAATCTGCGAGCTGTTCATAGATTTCTTGGCCTCCCACACGGTCATTTGGCTTGCATGAAGTGACAACTTCAATGTACTGCAAAGTGATAGTGAACACAAGCCGCGTAACTTCGTTAGATGCTGTAAATGCACAAAATCGTGACATGGTACTCACGTCAAGCAAAGACCGCTTAGAATCCTGATAACGGCGCTCCAGCTCTGCAAAGGGAAAATAATTCTTCAGTGCGGAGTGCTTTTGGAAACTAAAGTCTGCAACAATACCTCGAACTTGGCGTGCCTCTTGCTTCAGAATCTTCGCGAATTCTGCCGTCTTAACCCCAGTCGGCGTTGACCTAGTTGACGTCCTTGGACGACGGCTGGGGCTCATCCTCGAACTCAACCTCGATTTTTCGAGGCGCGATGGCGAGCCAGCAGACTTGCTTGGACGGCTTGCCGATCTGTGATCTCGAGGTAGATCGTACCATCGGCGCAATTTGGACGACGAGGCCGGTTTACGAGGCACGTATTCTTGCATATGACCCTGCTGTTGAATCTGCACCTCACTTCGGCTCAGTGCAGCACGCAAAGCTTGGATTTCCTGCGTGTCCATTAGTTGTGGGGTGTAAGCACGGTAGTTGGCATCGACTTCCTTGTTTGACTTGTTTCTCTGGCACTCTATCCACTTAGGGACATCGTCTTCCCAGCTTTGGCCATCGCCAACACCGCGCTTGCATTCGTCAGACTCGATTTCCTGGTTCATCGATACAAAAGTTGATGAACTCGGTGCAAAGCGCAATTAGACAATGTGACAGCATCTATTTTCGACTGCATGTACGGCTCGCCAGAATCAAAATGCGTCGCATTCCCCTTATTTTGTTGCCCCTTTGCAACAATCAATATGACGGTTGAAGCAATCCCGGGGCACCGGCGCGCTGCTCACGCACGAAATTCATCTTGAACACGTCGCAATGGCCTCAATCGCACCAGAATACGTGTTCGCCTCCGGCAAGAAAATATTGGCGCACACGGATAAAGTGGAGACAAAGCTTCGCATTTCGTTGTCTGTGGGTCTGGTCACACTGGCGACAAATGACCAGCAAAACGCTAAACCGCAAAATACGCTCTTACCCACTTTTGCTGCAACAGGAGGACTTTTGCAGCGCGCTCAGACTTACTGCCAATTGTACACGTGTGCAGGGAAAGAGGCCTCGGAGTGCACACGAAGAAGCCGAAATACGCGCTCCTTCGTTCGCTCGGTGCATCTTGTGGGCATTTGTGCGTGAGACATACTTTATATTCGCCCTACGACGAAAGTCATGGACTGGAAGTAGTAGCCCCGTGTAGAGCGTATCGTCCAATATGAGCCAACATCCACCATTGTCTGCAAACGTTCGCTTCAAGTCTGCTTCTTCGTTACAACAACATGTAAACTCTTGGCTCTGGAATGCAGATTTATAAAGCAGTTAGGCCGTAAGAAAGTTTGTGCATATTACATAATGCTTGTGAAATGCTTGGTTTGCCTACCCGTTCTACGGAGAAGCGCAAAATCTGTAAGGGTGAAGGGGAGCTATAGAAAGCTACTTCCTGGTTTTAGGACGAAATTTCCGCAAATTGGACATCGACAGCAACTTGCAACCGCTTGATTTAACCTATTATGCCCCGAAGGGTCCCATCAACTGACAACAAACAACAAACCGCGGAACGCCACCAAGAGTAAATAAATCGCCGCAAATGTGGGCGCTCTCCAGCACAACTTGTAGTGGCCCCCACAACCCTGAATATTTGAGCCATTGTCAAGAAGGTCGTAGGAAGCCGCTCAGCCAGGAAACACAACGAATCAGTAAACGACTCAATTGCGCCCCAATACTTTCCAGCAAACATGGTAGCACTACCAGACGAGAGAAACGAGGCGACTGTGCGCACACGAGCTCTCTTACGATTTTCACAAGCTTATACAGAAGTGAAGGCTCCGAAACCGTCAGTTGAGTTTGGACCTTTGCAATCTAATGGTATGCGTCGACGCCAAGAAAGAGATAAAACGGTGCGTCTTTATCTTTGCATTGTAGTCTTCGCAGCTTGAGCTCGATTACTTTGACAGCACTCTCAAACGTCAATTGATGCTGATTGACTGGTAATCATGGCTTAAACCACATTTCCAGGGACCGGAGGCAGAAAAAATCGGTCAATCGGAATCAAGTCTCGACTGGATGGACATCTCCCGCGTCCTCCATTAACCTCAAGACTAGCACTAAATCCGTCGGAGTACGGCACAATTATACTGGCAACGCGCTATTCGTCCAACCCCATTTTGTCTCGCAGAATTGTGCCTTCTTCTCCCAACATTTGTAACCGGTTGAGGAGTACGTTTACAAGTTCCTTTGATCGATCCAAAAAAAAGGTTAATGCAGCAGTAAAGTGCTTCACAGACATCATCGCGGAGGCGAAGGGTGGCGCGTATAATCGCACCAAGATCGTGATTCCTGTTTGCACTGACATCTCTGGTCTGGGGGAAACGCGTCTTTTTTCCAAGGTACTTGGTGCCCTTGAGCAAGAGCAAAGGGCCCATCTTCTTAAACCCTTGCGGGTGGTCGTGCTCATCGGGCGTCTAGCTGTCGTGGAGCCCTATTCCAGCCACGCTCCGTCCTTCTTCGCCAGGAAGAGATGCAGGCTGGATCGACGCCCATTTCTCCTTCTTGACCGTACTCTTCAAATCACCCACCGAACGCCCCGCGTCGATGTCCACAGAGAAGCAGTTTCTCGTCAACGATCGAGGCCACCATCGTCGGCAGGTTCTTGAAGTTGTTTGTCCATTTTAGACCAATGAGAGTCCGGTCGACTCTTCGACAGGCTCTGCTACGTGTGACTTGGGAATCAGGAGCTTCGACAACAACACCGCTTCGCTTCAATCAGCACACTCCGATCGATCACAGCCAGGATCCAGCAGCATGAAGAGTCCATCTCATGGTGCATCCATGTCGGTACGTATTGTGACAGATCCGCGCTGATGGCTCAACTTCAGAATTGACTTTTACAACATGCCAGGGATCAGACCGCATTGGCTCGCCAGCGTCTTCACTGCCGGAGCTCTCCATCTTCCCAGCCTTCACGCCGGATCCGATTCGACTGGCAGAACTTGTGGGATCGGCGACGTATTCGCCGCCAGTTTCTCCCACAGCAGCAGAAGCTCGAGAGCTTTTTGCCTCGATTGGGGACGGTCAGACGTTCTTCGAGTTGCTGGAGGCGCGCGGTCTGACGCTGGTCCCGACGGACGGAGACGTGGAGAGTTCGGACGAAACGGTCGACGTCGTGCACTGTGTGGACGGAAGACGAAAGACGCTGCTGCACCAAGCGTGTCGGTGTGGCAATGTGCAGGTGGCCAAGTGTCTGCTGTTCCATGGAGCTAATGCTTCCGCGCAGTGTCGAGACGGTCGCACGCCGTTCCACGACGCGGCAGCGATATCTTCAGGAAAAACGGCAGTGGAATTGCTGAAATTGCTGTTTGAGCACGACCCGAAGGGGATCTCGATCGTAGACGCCAATGGATCGCATGTGCTGCATCTCGCGGCAATTCACGGCAACCTTGAGGTGATTCGGTGGTGCGCAGGACTGTCTGCCCAACCTGCAGGGAAACGATTGACTGTACGAAGTCCAAGACCCGCTATTTCTCGCTACATGACGCACCTGGGGGTCACAGCTTTCAGTGGGCGCAACATGTTGCACTATGCTGCGTACAACGGACGGCTTGATGTACTGAAGTGGCTACTTGATGGCGAAAATTCTCGTCGAGGTGAGCTGACGTTGAGTGCGCTGGATACCAACGGCTACTCTGTGCTTCACTACGCAGCGATGGGTGCGTCTTTAGTAGTCTGTGAGTGGCTTGTACTGGAAGCGCCAGAGCGGCATCAACTGAATTTAACAGCTCGCACGAGTGAGGGTAAAACAGCAGGGGAACTTGCATCGGCGCGCCCAGCTCCTATTCGGAATTTCCTAATTGAGGTGTCACGAGTGCCTAGCGTACCATCAGGACTGCGCTGTTTAGGCGCTGACACGACTTCACTTGGCGTAGGTTGGGATATCGAGCCTGCCAGCACCGACGCAAGACTTTGGGAGACGTTGAAGCCGCTGTACTTCCATCTGGAGATCTGCAAAAAGCCTGTAAGTCTGTCGCATGCCAGTGGCTTCCTCACGATGCTCATGCTCATGCCACCAACATCGCCTGCAAGCCCCCGAGCACCCTCTTCCTTGTCGTCTGCACTGATTTCGGCGTCACATTTGCTGCATTGGGTGCCATTGGGTGTACTGCTACAACCTGAGGCTCGTGAACACTGGTTGTGCGGCCTGGACAGAGACACAGAGTATCTTGTGCGAATGCGAGTACGGAACCGGAATGGCTTTAGTGGCTATTCGCTGCCAAATCTCTCTGGAGTGTTTACAACTAGTGATGGCGGTCGTCGTCGTCGTCTCTCGAGTCTTCAGAGATTCTTTGGAGCTATCAAGATGGAGCCCCCCATGGAGGCGATTGCCACCTGCTTCATCGGAGACCTACACTTCGAGTTGCTGGAAGCACGGGGTTTGCCGCGTCCATATGTGTCTCACATTTTGGCGACGCCAATGAGTCCAAGTCTGGCCAGGAACACCCTGAAAGCTGCCCAGGGACGCTACTATGGAGTGATTTCAATTGAAACACCCTCAACGCCCGATGTCGAACTCAGCGGGACCTCCTACAGCAGCAGACTCATCTACTGCGTACGATCTCCATTAGCAACTTTGCAACAAGATCTGGTGTTTTCCGGGAGCTCCCAGGTGTGGCGACACCCTCGCTTTGCTCTTACCAGCGTGTTTCGTGCACCTGAATCTTTGGCACATACTCAAGTGACTATAGCTGTACACCACGAGACACAAACTGACTCGTGCTGTATTAGTCGGCTGTCACTATCAATGCTGGACCTAGTGCAAGGCATGCCGGCAAAATTGCAATGGCTATCTTTGAATAACGTGAGTGACCCAGAAGCAGAAGGCGGGCTAGTTCTCCTGCGCACGTTATTTCTACCTGATGGAATTTCGGAGCTTCCACACCCGACAATCCCTGAAACGTGGGGATCCACAGCAGAGGCGTTGCTGAGCACGCCGCAAGTACTAGAATCGCAGAATGATCATGATTGTCGTTCACCGCCCGGCTCGTCGTCTTCAACAACATCAACATCATCTTCGTCTTCGTGCTCATCCCACTTCTCACACCCTTCGATGATCGTTGATCGCTTGGGTTTTGGAGTATTTGATCCCGAGTTGCAGCTTCGAAACGGTGAATGGCGCCGAAACAAAGTGACTTCAGGAGCGACGAGGTCGTATGCGTATTATCAATTGTTGATCGAGGCACTCGAGCGAGACCAAGTCGCACGATTTCGAGATTATCGATGCAGAGCACACAGTGACACCACGAGCTTAGCACCGACCGAATGCTGGATTAAGGGTGCCAGCGCTCGAGTAGTGGGCAAGCACCACCATGACTCTGAGAGTGGCTTTGGATGTTGCGTATTCGATGCCAGCCAGCGGCGGGCTGTTCGAGATATGATCTGGCGGGGCATCCCAATGTCGCGCCGACCAAACTTGTACTCACAGCTGAGCGGAGCGTCTACCATTCAAGATCTTTATCCTCGGGATTATTTCCTAAGCTTGACTCATCGTCTCGAAGATCCGACGGATGAAGTGCATTCCAGAGGCAAGAGCTCACGTTTTGTTGCAGCCAAGAAGCAGATCCAGGTGGACTTGAAGCGAACGTTTGCAGGGAATGATGAGTGCTGGCTGACATCGGACGCCGGGCAGAAGTCACTTGAGCGCGTACTGCTGGCATACGCTCTACACAACGACGCGCTGGGCTACTGCCAGTCCATGACTTTCGTCGTCGGGCGACTGCTTTGCCTGTGTCAGGCACAATTCCACGTCGACAAGGTGCAAAACGCTACCGATCTTCCCTTTGAAGAAGAGGAACGAGTGTTCTGGCTCCTTCATGTGATCTGCGAGGACTTTTTCCCCGCGTACTACACGCAGGGAATGACCGGACTTCAAGTCGACGGTGCTGTGCTCGAGAGACTATTGAGGAGCCGTCTTCCGAAGGTGTATCGCCACTTCCAGCAACTGCACGCGCCACCGATGGGACTCGTTCTCGCCACACAGTGGATGCTACCTATTTGCTGCGCTGTCTTCCCAAGTGAGACCACCTTCAGGTTCCTGGACGTCCTCTTCTTTGAAGGACCCTCGGTCGTTTTTGCAGTGGCTATCGCTTTGCTCCGCATTTCACAGCATGAGTTGATTGCCGAAAACATGGACTACTCGCAGCTTTTCCGCTTTCTACGCGCTCGCGACCAGCGACTTCACGACGCGCCTCTGCTGATGGAGGTCGCGTATGAAGAGCATCAGCTCCTCGCAGCTCAAGTTGACTCACTGCGGCAACGTGTTGCTCAGGAGCTTGGAATTGATCAAAACGAAGACACTGCGAAGCCACTAAGCACCACGAAGTTGTCAAAACTGCCAGTTGATGAACTGAGACCCGGAGACGTTGACATTCACATCTAACACGACAGAATTCTACACAAGGACAAGTAAAGGTTTATTAGCACACTACAGCTTGCAGCAACTATATTACTCAGTCAGCGACGCCGTTGTAGCAGCCTGGATTGCGGCTTTGACTGTGGTCTCGCGCTCGTCGCCGCTGCCACTGCTTTCGCCGTCGCTAGAGACGTTCGTGTCCGCGGTAATGTCACTGCCGTCGTCGCTGGGTGTCAATGCTGCTACTGCTGCCAGCGCCTTGACCCTCTTCTTCTCCTTCTCCCTCTCCTCTCTGCGCTCCTTCTTCTTCTCCCGTACGTGGTCTATCGTCTGCAGCAACACTGTCATGATGTGCACAGTCTCCTGCGGGTTGGAGATCCAAATGGTCGTTGCGGCATCGCGCGATCGCGTATCGTTACCCGTTCTAGTGAAGCGATCGCCCACGTGCAGACACTCCTGGCCCTGGATGTTGCACAGCTCCTCGCTATCACGCAGCTCCTTCGGCAAGAACCGGAAGACGTACTTCTGCAGCGCCACGATGCCCAGGGCCTTGTTGCCGATGTCCACCCACACATCATTCCCGCCGTTGAAGGCGCAGAACGGCACGCGGAAGTGGCGCAACTCGTGCTGCAGCGTGAGACTGATCTCCTCCAAGTTCTCGTACAGGATGCGCTTGTCGGACGTGTTAATGATGCCGATCGCTCGCTCCTTGCGGAGAATCTTGGCAGGCAGGTGCAGCGCCTTCACCGTCTCCTGCAACACGCCTTCTGCGGCGTCCAAGAGCGCCGCGACCTCCTCTTTTGGCCAGCGTTCTCCACGCCCGTCCTTCCAGACGGCGCCGTCGATCTCGCGCAGCCCCACGAGGCCCGAGCCCTTGTGCGTGTACGTCTCGAAGAGGTAGTTGCACTCCCCGCCCATGACCAAGAAGCGAGCTCGCTCCTCCAAGGTCAAGTCCTTCAGTGCATCCAAAATGCCACGCAGACGCTGCTCGTAGCGCCCCGGATTGCCCGGGTACCCGGCGGCCGTCACGAGGGACACGACGACGCCGCGCTGCAGCAGCTGCACGATGATTTGCACCATCCTCGAGCTCTTGCTGATGCTGCCGCCGTCTTCATAGATGGTATCGTCGGCGTCAAAGGTCACGAGCTTGAGCTTGCCGGCGATGGCGTTGGTCGTGGCCAGGTTGAGGATGTGGCGCACCTCCTTGAACGTGGGCGGCACGCGCTTGCGCGCCAGGAAGTGCGTGCTGGCATCGTACTCGAGCGCGGCGCGCGTGAGGTCCAGTGGCAGGAAGAGCTTCTTGAGGTTAGGCAGGAACTTGAGCAGGCGACTGCGTTGGGAACTGGCCACGTGCTCGGCGATGAGTTCGCTCATGAAGCGGAACACCTGGAGCACGGACACGCGCAGCTCGGCCGAGTCGTCCACGGGCGCCATGATCCACTCGCGGAGCAGCTCGATCATCGGGTCTTGCTCCTTCAGCATGGCTCAGTCTCGATACAGCTAGCAAGCTGGTGCAGCAGGTGTGGGCGAGCGAGGTCTTGAATGCGTCTTAGGCGTCCAATTCGGAAATGGGCTTCAGCCTACACAACGTGAATGCGTGCATGCCAAAAGCACCGGACACTCTTTCGAAACTACTTGAGTTTGTATGATGACACAGAAGCGGGGGGATGGAACAAGCAGTCAAAATGCAACGTCACCATGCGACGTCACGGGCCAAAACGTAGCCATCTTGATGATGGTCTCCTCTCACGTACGTCAGCTCAAAGCATCAAAGCTTCCTGTACACGTACATGCATAGCAATTGTGCTAGCGTTAGACTGGATATCAAAGCTGACTCTGCCCAACTGTCAGTCGCTGATTTGCTTTCGCCTGCTTGTGCCGCAAGCGACCCCGCCTTGACGACCAGCCGAAAAATTCCGACGGCACTCCATGCCAGTGACTGCAACGTTGCAGCGTCGAGTTGTTGCAGTGGATTCTCACCAAGGCGAGACGCAAAGGCAATCGGCAAGGACTCTATTTTAGGTCCTAGGCGAATGGCGTCCTCCTGCCACGCCGGACTCGAAGCGACGCGAGCCTAAAGCTGGTCGACAAGCAGACAGCTAGACAGCATGGCCTTCAAGCTCACGCCCACCGAGAGCCTGCGTGCGTGCGGCGTGCTGGAGGAGTCCCTTGAGAAGATGAGCTTTCTGGGCAGCATCACTCCCGACATTTTGCAGCATCGCGAGGAGCTTTCGCAAGTCGTGGGCGAGGAGATCTCCCGCATCATCCAGGAGCAGCGACAGCTCGAGGGGAAGTACGAGAAGCTCATCGCACAGCGAGCGGTGCTCAAAGGACTGGCCAACAAATCCAAGTTTAAGGAAAACCAGCGAGAGATTCAGGAGGTCAGTCGACTGCTCCGAGAGTCCACCAAGAGTTTGTGTCGCAACCTCAAGGAGAACCCCAACTTTGCAGGGAACCTCCTCAAAATTCAGCAGGAACGTGAGGGGTTACTAGAGTTACTTGGCCACACGCTGGCAGAGATGAAGAAGCACGGGACTTTCGAGACGCTGCTGACTTTCGTGGCGGACGGCAAGAGCACCCAGGAGAAGGCACACGAGATCCTCAAAAAGGAACGCGAAGCTGTGGACGAAGTGAAGAGGCTTGGCGCGGAGCTCGCACGCGAGAAGCTGGAGCACCAGAAAGAGGTGGCCGAGCACAAGGCGGCTATTCTTCGGTTAAAAGAACAAATCCTCGCGGTGAAGTCCAAGACGCAGATTGATATTCGCTACGCGCGCAATGAAGCCAAAGCCAAGCGAAGCAGCACGGCGCGGATGTACCACCAGCTTATGGAGGAGCAGCACGACCGAATCAAGGATCTGCAGGGTAAGTGCGCAACAGAGACTAAGGTTCACGACGAGACCGTGCACTTTCTTAAAGACCGCCACGAGCAGCTCCAGGCAGAGTTGGGCGAATGGAATGCCAAGTACCAGCAGGACACACAAGCGAAGCAGGCGCAATTGCAGGGGCTCCAGGAACGCAAGGCAGCGAACGCCCAGAGACTCGATAACTTCCAGAAGCGATGGCAGGAAGAGATGACGACCATCAAGCAGAAGGAAGAGGAGCGTCAGAGGTTGTTAGAGCTCGAGGCGTTGCGCAAGGAGGAGCTGAAGGCGCAAAACACGGCTGCAAGACTTATTCAGGTTGCCTATCGTACCCACATGGCTAAGAAAGAGGAGAAGCGGAAGGCTGCAGAGTCTGTGAAGAAAGGGGGCAAGAAGGGAGGCAAGAAGAAGGGGAAGAAGTAGCGATTCGTGTTGGAGAAAGCAAATACAAATTGAATTCTTCATAGCTGGAGTTGCAATCTGCTTCCTATCGCCGTACGACCTTGTCTTCAGCAGCTTCGTCCTCGATCAGAATAGGATTCGCTTATGTTTAGGATTCTTATAAGTGTTCGTACAGCGACGACGAGACCTAAGATTCTCGCTGGAACTCGCAATTGTACTTAGTGCCTACCCTGATGCCTTCAATCCGAAAGCGAGGCTCATTCCTCTATTTCCCACCACTGATCGATAATGCTGAATAAGCAGTTCCTGTTGTGGTTGCTCCCATTATCTGTGGTCGCATTTGTAGCTGGCCCACTTGCTGTGCTGCACTCGTTCGACTTAGCTGACCCAGCAGCTATGCACACGTTGCAGCCTACTGCATTGAGCGCGAGTATTGTTGCTGCTGGGCTCCCCAACACTATCCCGCTGATGTTTGAGGTGGTCAAATACCCTGCAATCGGTCACCAAACGCTTGAAGTGCATAACCTCCGACTGATGAACTTGACGTCTTTCGCGGGGATGGTTGGTCGGCCGGCAGAAGAGAAGACAACTGCAGCACTACTCGGGTATATGTCGATGACAGAGGTCTTACGTCAGAAGAAACGAAGCCCTGACAGCTACCCTGTCGGTGATCTGCTTTTCGTCACCAAAGTCTACTTTACTGGATTCGACGACGAAGCAGGTGAGCGGGAGTCTTTGATTCTTGAAACTCAGCGAGCTCGACGCTTCCGGTTGAAGAGTGTGCAGTACGACGAATCGACGGAGCTGCTCTTTGGAGAAGTCGCTTGGGAAGCGGAACAAACAGCCTAGATTTCGATTTGGTTTGTATGAAATAGGTCTAATACTTCAAGACAACTACAGCAAGAACGTGTCCATCACGTGGTGTACAACGTCAATGCCCGAATCTAGCGGTTTGTCCAAGTTTGCTCGCTTGGCAATGATGTGTTCGTGCGATAAGATACCGCCGAACAATACGTCGATGCGGCGCCAGCCCACACTTTGCACTGACAGCAGCATGCCGCGCAGTTCATCTTGCTCCGAGTCCGCAGTGAAGGCGTATGGAAGTTGGTCCAAAATCACGTCGCCTTCCACAAAGGGCTCGGGACGAGATCCACCTGAATGAGCTGACGGCGCGCTGCCGACAGTTTTCCCGCGACGACGGCTATGGAAGAGATGTCTGTGTCTGCCGCTATCACTTGAAGATTTCCTGCCAGGTTCCGATGCGTGACGACGGTTACTTCTGTTGCTGCTATGGGTACTGCTGGCGCTACCAATACCACTGCTCTCGTTATCGTGTTCACTGTTCGGATGCTCCTCCGTATTTGATGGCGAGGTTGGAGCCGCGTGGTTGGGCGTCAGGTACTTCATTGCAAGACGCTTGACCTTGAGGGGAATCGTGTCTCGCAACTTGCGTGCGCCCTGTAGGGAGTCGAACACAATGTGGGTGTAGATAGGAGACATCAGGAACTCCTTCGTGCTCAACCGGTAGGGGTTGAATGCTCGGACTGCCGCGCAAGTGTACGGCACCTGCATGTCGAAGAAGACGCTTGAATACAGAGTTCTCGCTTTGAACATCTGCAGCGCTTGCATGAACTGACCACGCGCCAAACAGCTAAGCAAAGACGGTGCTGTGAGTTCTTGAGCCTGCGTTTCCTTGCTGGTTTCAGCTGAAGTTAGACAGCGAACACCAAATGTAGAGTTACTGAGCGCAACGAGCCAACGCCAGTCGCGATGAACGTCGTCCTCTGGGATACGAAGTACGCAGAGAATTGTAGCACCATCAACCGAGCTGGAGTTAGAAGACACTGCAGGCCAACGGATCTGGATATCGAAGTTGCCAGACTCATTGGTCCTTTCCTCTTCAGTGTTTTGCCCCCATCCGATAAAGCTGGAGTAGAAGGTGGCATCGTCACCATTCCGTTTTCCAGTGGGTAGCAACACCTTCACGTCTGCGCAGGAGAGATCAACCTCGAACTTCAGTGTGCCTTTCGCGACCTTTTTCTTGTTCTCGAATACGCACAGCTTTCGGTCACTCATGACGCAGTCGTACAGCTCAAAAGCTTCCTGATCTCCTTTCCCCGCAACCGGTAAACTCACCAACAGAGTACCCTCGACATCAGACCATGCTGCAAATCAAAACCAAACTAAACATTAGTCCTCCCTTCTCACTCCAACACAAAATTCACCGTCACAATTTACCTGGATGAAAGTCCTTGTCCAGAAATTCACTTGAACTAGTGCTGAGCTTCTGCGTCTCTTCATTCGCAGCGTCCGTAAGTGTCAACTGCGCTCCCGTTCGACTGAAAATCTTCGGCATCAGAGCATTGAACACGACATTGGTCGCTCCACGTCGCGGTCGTCGGATTCCGAGATGCGGCGTCGCCAGCGTCACGAAATTCTGCATCAAAGCACCAACCACAGTTCAGCCACCCCTTTAAACCAACTTTAACCCTCAGCATAGTCCGGCACCTACCATCGGCTCCACTTTATCGAAGAACCCGCGGACCAACAGCAGCCCGATGCAGTAGCGGTTGTAGAGCCCCCCGAGCGAGTGACCGATCATGGAGAGCTTCTGCACCTTGGGCATCTTGGCGGCCAATTGTTGGATCTCTTCGGCCAATCGCTCGCCACCCTGGTCCACGCCGTCGTACGTTTGGAAGAAGCTGGTGGCGTTGCTCTCGCCGGCGTGCAGATACAACTCGTCCGACTGGAACTGCGCCTGAAAGATCTCCACGAAGCGCGCAAAGTCGTGCTTGCTGCCCAGCAGTCCATGCTGTAGAACCACCAGGTGTGTGGCACGTTGTAATTGAGCGGGTTGCTCGGCGACGGCGTCGCGGCGCGGAGATCGCATTGGAGTTGTGCCTTCGACGAGGAAAGTTGGGGAATGAACCTCCGCGTTGATAACTGAGTCATGATTATGGCAAGCTTTGGACGTTTCTCAGGAGTGATCTAAACTACAGTGGCCCCTCTCAATAATTTCATCTCTTCGTTTCGATATCCTGATATTTATGATCATTGATGAAAAGTAATCCAGTACAAAACTCTCTTGATTATATCTAATCCCTCCGAAATCGAATTGGTGACTTCACAGCACTTATTGAGAGTGATCTGTGTAAAATGCGCTGCAATTGGAATGCAGTGCAGCTATTGGATGAAAGTAAGCTGGATGAAAAAAATCCAGCTGGACATTGTACTCATTGTTTCGCTTACTGCAGGACATCATGTCCAAATGGAAAGGGGTGTAATCAGCAAATAAACAGGGATTCACTATAGGGCCGAGCAAACACCAATTTCTACCAATGCTTCTGGAGTGAATCACAAACCCATGCGATTTTCCTCCCTCAGAGCGAAACGATGGCGAGCGTCGATTGGCAAAAATCTAGCAAGAAAGGTGGCCGAGATACAGCGCAATATGGTGAGCGCGTTCTCGAGCATTGTACCATAATTCTTATGGTCGCTTCATTGCGTGGACTGCCCACGCTACAAGTCAGCGAAACAGAAACCTACAGAAGCGACTCAGTACTGCTCACTATCTAATGCGCATGGTCCAGAATGAAGCAAAACGTACCGGCTCATGGTCTCCTCATCAGACTGTTGAAGACGCTGTAAAGACCTTTGCGGCGTATGAAAAATGCGTTGCTGCCCCCAGATTACATCAATCGATCGAATATCCTCTTGCGTGGCCGAGTCGAAGACTTCCAGCGACGGAAGAACAGAGGCTTGCATTGGCGCCATCCCGCTCAGCACCTTGGCTACTTGATGGTCTTCTTTTGGAGTATCGAAGACGTATGCGAAGGCTTTGTTGGTTGTGGTCAAGTTCCAGGCTCCGCGGTCGAATATCCACAGCGGCGTCAACTCTGAGCTCGCGTTCGTATGCTGCGCACCGCTACGTCGGAACGAACGAGAGGTCAGCGGCTCTTCGCCTCCAGCTGGATCAGCAACACGATCGAGCAAGCAGTTGACAAGAGCGTGGACCCCGAGTGTCGGTCTCATGTACTTCGCTTGGCGGAAATATTGAACGACGGAGTGGAACGATAAGTGCAGCCCCCTTGCTCCTGCATGGAATGCCAGGTACACACCGAACTTGTCCATAAGAGTCACTAGGATGGCTCCCTCGCGGCTTGGGTCGGCAACGATCAAAGACTTGACATGCGCCATGCGTACTCTCGGCGGAGAGGAAGCGATTGAACACCTTTATGGCCGTCGCGCGCGCGCGTTTGGTGTTTGTGGGCTTCAAGTCGTTCAGACTCATTGTTCTTGGTCGGAGAGGCGGCAAATATGCGAGTGATACGTGGCGCACCTCTCCCTTGTAGCACGATACACATATCTGGGCGTCAGCTCCGACCAGATATGTCGGAATCGCTCAGCTTCCGACAGAAACGTACAATCGTGTTTTTATTGGATAAAATATAATCGGAAACGTGATTTAATTCGCCAAAACCTGTAGAGATGCTTTTGGTATGCCAAAACGAATTAAAGAACAGTCTCATTGGCTAATATGCACCATACGAAAATGAAGTTTGGTCGAAGAGACATTGTTATTCATCCATATGAATCAATCGAATACTCGGACATCGATCGAAGGGGCTTGGGTGATGTGGTCACGAGTCTAGCGCCTAATACATCCATCGGTTCACTATCATTTGTGGGCTGCGGGATCAGACTACAATTGTTTCCGCGATGGAGACTGGAATCCGGTGCTCTGAAAAACGAAATTGTCAGCAGCGCGCTCGTCGATCCAGGAATAATTTTGACCAGCGGCGTCGGCGACTAGATGCCATACACACACGTGAGAGATTCATGCTCTTTAATAAGTCAAAACCTACGGTTTGACAGAGAGGGTAGGACAGATTGTCTTATGTTTGGTCGTTGCCGTGCTGTGATGATCGTGATTGTGACTTACTTTTGCCATATCCATTAATTTCTCCCTATAGATTCCTATACATAAGTCTTTTGTTGAGCAAAACGTACGACGAGGGGTCATACTGCAACTACGGCACTGCCATTGGGCAAAAGTAGCTTCCTTTCAGTAGCCCAGCTCTTTCAGCACCCCCCCTCCTCTCCCAGCAACGCATATTCCCTCGCCCTCATTCTCCCCTCGTCAACGGTGCAAGCTCCTCGAATAGCCCGCCAAAAATTGCAGTGATGGTGACCCTAAATTCCCAGCACGCCCCTCTTCCCCAGCTATACACAAGGAGCTGCCACTCAGTGCTGTGTAGTGTAGGAAAACTCATATTATGGGTGGACCACCTGATCTGTCCCAGTTAGATACATAGCACCTAACCGAAGTGCGCACTTAAGCGAAGACTCAGCGAGCGGCATAGCTAGGCGATCGTATGCCGCTTGCGAATTACTCCAAGTTGGAGAGGATAAATCAGGGGGATGAGCGAAGAGCCGGCAAGAGATCTATAACGACCCGACTTGGTGAAAATAAATCAGGAAGCTGAACGAAAAGTCACAGGGAGATCTATAACGATACATTTCACTAGGTCTTGTATAGGATCGATAGGAAACCAAAAAAAGAAGGGGGGGGGGCACAAGGACTCCCCGAAGACACAAATATAACATTCAGAGCAGAATCTTCTAAGTCCAAGAACAGCGCACATTTCCCGGTAAGTCCCTGCGTGGGCTGGATTATGTCTGCCGTCGACACCCAAGAGGCATAGCTTGTAGGAAAATCGAATGGTAGCGTTAAGAGATCAAGGTCGACCCGGGGTGGGCACTTCTCGCTACCAGCGAAGACAAACCTCGTCGAATCGACGAGTCGGTGGGTCTGCACAACCCAAGACACCGCAATCTTCTAGCTGAGCGTACTCTGCGCTCGGTGACCTGTAAAAGCGCTCGCGTGCCGACGTCCATTCTTTTCTAGGGGGAATAGGGTTTGAGGAACACAAGCTGCCCCGCTCAGGCGAGCTTCTCGAGCTGTTTGAAGCTTGGTACTCAGCGAGAGCGGAGACTCAACTGGACCGGCTGGACCGAACCGCAAAGGGAACCAAGATACCCTGCGCAAGCCCAACAACGCCGACCAGACTCGGCAAATTGTTGTGTTGTTGCGTGGAAACCGCACTAACGACGTTTTCTGTGAATCACAACACGGGTCGTGGGCACAGCTAGTGTGGCTCTGGAGCACATAAGCCTACAACGTTGTTGTACAGATCGTACCGCCGAATATGACCGGGCTCCCACATCCACTCGACATCGCAGTCAATCATAGCTACCAGGACTACTACATAGATCAGTACGGCGATTTCTTTCTTAGCGAGTTCGAGACTGATTTTATCGACGGCTTTAAAACGTAGCTTATTACATACAAACTTCAACGATGAATTTATCGTTAATTAAAAAACAGAGATAAAATACGACGAGGGAACCCATTAGGGCTAGGCGATGAGTGGATCGTGGTCTGCCCAAATATTATTTTGGCTGCTGTTTAAATGGCTCGGAAAGTCGGAAAGTGGGCAACTTATCCTCCAGTGGAGGATAAGTTGCCCACTGCCCAACTTTTTTTTTTGCTGTATTAATTGGCTCGGAAATTTTGAAGTGGGCAACTTATCCTCGACTCGAGGATAAGTTGCCCACTTTGAGATTTTCCGAGCCATTTTAACAGCAACGTCGAGGATCGGACTTTCCGAGCCATTATTATTTCAGCAACGTGGAGGTCATTTGTTTTTTCCTTTATTATAAGCTTATGGAGAGGCTGTGGTTCTCGTACAGTTAATATATAAAATAACACGTTCCACTTCCGGATGCACGTCATTTTCTGGAAAATATGTCTGAGACGCGAGAACTGCACGACGCGCACCAGAGAGAATGTGGTCCCTCCTCCACTCGGAGAAATTCCACTTGCCCAGTATCTCCACCCGCATCCCCCAGACTCCCGATAGAAACTCATCCCCACCCCCAGTACTTCACCGCGCTCGCAACGGAGTCCCCTCGGCCAGTCCCGGGTGGACCGGAAAACATCGCTCTCGCCACCGTTCGGATGTACACTGCTTCACGACGCGTCGTGCCGAATCCCAACAGGACGCAAAGCCCGCTGCCCAAGAAACGCCGTCCGCGACTAACTCCAGCAGAGAAGTCCCAGATTCGCATGCGATACCAGAAAGGGGAGAGAATTACCCAGCTGCATCAAAGCACGGGACACGCCTGCACCACGATCGACGCCATCGTCCACGCCCAGCCCAGCCAAGACGAGTCCAAGTCAGGTAAACCCCCTCGGTGGACCCCCATGCGTTTCGTGGTGGAAATGCTGAAAAAATTGGCCGCCTTCAAGTTTATTTTCCCTAATACAAAAAGGAAGTGATCCAAAAACTTAAAGGTGACCACTTCATATCTTATATAATATCTGAGATGATGGGTGCATTTCATATAGCGGATACAAGATATGAAGTGCGATTATCCACTAGCGAAATCTTTTCATAGGTTACACAAGCCTTTCAGTCCCGAACAGACGGCAAAAGTGCCGACCTCTGCCGCCTTCCTCACTCGCTCCTCTCCACACCATGGCCGCGCTCCCGCAGAAGGCCAAGGCAGGACTGTGCGCGCTCGTGTCCTGCTGCTTCCAGCCGTCGCACACGCCCGAGCCCACGGACGAAGCGCGCTACATGCTCCAGGAGAAGCCCAAGCGCCGCTTGCCCGCTGCCGACGAAGACCTGGGCGTCGCCATTCTGCCCAACTACCAGAACCCGCCGCGCTGGGTCAAGGACGAGTTCGTCGAGGCCTGCGAACTGTGCGGCGTTGAGTTCGACCTGATGACGCGGAAACATCACTGCCGCGGTTGCGGTCTCGTGTTCTGCGGCCGCTGCGCCGGTCACTTCGACCGCGTTGTCAAGTTCGGCTTCGTAGACCCCGTGAGACTCTGTAATGACTGCTCCAACGCGGCGCAGACTGAGAACGTCTTCTACGAGAAACACCTACCGCTGCTGGAGGGCGGAGACCTCTTCAGCAAGTACGGCCTGCTGCGCAAGAGACACGTGTTCCTCACGTTCGTACGCGCCAAGAACATCTTCCAGTACCAGAAGTTTGACCCCGAGACACGGACGTATGACGGGGATGTGAAGGCGATTCCGCTCGACGGCATCACGGACGTCCGCGAGGTGGATGTGGGCCAGGATAACTCGGACGTAGGCATCGTCATTGCTGTGGGCCCCCAGGAACACAGGTTTGACGCCACGACGGCGCTGAAGAGACAGCAGTGGATGGAGGCTATTACTGGGGCTCGTCAAGTTCGAGGCGCCATGCTCGCGGCGGAGCGCGAAAAGCGCGCCAAACAAGTCGAAAAGGAGAACGAGGACATCCGCAAGATGTCGGAGAACCTGCAGAAGATGGAGGAGCGGCGCGCCACCTTCCAGGAGGACCGACTGCGCCGCCGCGCCGAGAAGCGCGAGCAGCTACGCGCCAAGTACCACCTCGCAACCGCAGCATCGTAATCTATGAGCGGGAGGCCTAGCGCCGAGTGACGTACACACAGTGAGCACGGCTCACTCTTTACTACTTCATGTTTCCTCGTAGGGAGAGCTTCAATCTCCGCCAACATGCTAAACGGAGCTGTATACAATCAACACTATCTGTGGCTGGAAGGTTTTACTTGTGCTCTGTTGCTTGTCCTGTCGTAGTAAACTGCATTCACAACATATACGATCGAATCATGTTAAACGTACGCAAGCGCGACAAGAATGTAGCATGTGGTTCAATTGAGGTTAATGTTTGTTTTAATTTTCTGGACTTCGAAAGAGCAGCGAGTCGCTGATGTCAACGAGTTCTGGGGTCTTCATCGGGTCTACTTCTTGCCCTTGTCGTTGGAGTTGCGGATGGAGGTCTCCAGATCATCCCATTTCTCCTTGCTGACCGTGCCAAACATGTTGAACTCGCCAGCATTCGAGACCGTCTCCCCGCCATCGAAGCGGATGATCTCGCCGTTCAGCCAGCTCGCATAGTCGCTCGTCATGTACGAGGCCAGGTTTGCCAGCTCGTCCACCTCACCGAAGCGCTTCAGCGGGTTGTTCTGCAGCATGACCTCCTCGAAGGCGCCGGACGGGTCCAGTCGGTCGAACGCGCCCTTGGTCTTGATCGGTCCCGGCGCGATCCCCACGAAGCGGATGCCGTACTTGCCCCACTCCACCGCCAGCGACTTGATCATGGCCTGCAAGTAGTAAATTCAAAACGTCAGCGACACAAGCCACCGTTTTTTCTACATTAAACAACTCAACAGACGTACACTGACGCCTGCTTTGGCTGCCGCAGAGGGCACGACGTAGCCCGAGCCCGTCTCCGCGTACGTGGTGGTGATGTTGAGGAACACACCTCCCTTTTCGTGCTCGATCATTCGCTTGCCCGCGTCCAGCGTCACGTTGGCCGTGCCCTTGAGCACAATATCCACAATGGTGCCGAAGCCCTTGGCGTTGAGTCGCTCGAAGGGGGAGATGAAGTTGCCCGCCGCGTTGTTCACCACGACCGTGGGGATGCCCGCGAGCTCGTTCAGCTCGTCCAGCGCCCTCTTGACCTGCTCGGGGTCGCGCACGTCGCCCGTGAGGGGGATCACCGTGTTGCCCGTGAGCGCGTGAATCTCCTGGGCCGCCACCTCCACGACGCCACGCTTGCGACTCATAATGGCGACGGTGGCGCCCAGATCCGACAGCTTGGTGGCGATGCCCTTTCCCAGCCCGGTCCCGCCGCCAGTCACCAGCGCGACTTTGCCCTCGAAGGTGCCGGGTGGCAACATGGTGCTGAGCACGGGGGCCGTGCGCGCCTTGGTGCTCTTGGCACGGCTCAGCGACGACCACAGCAAGGACGAGGACACACGCTTACTCAGCATGGCGGAGAATAATGGTTGAAGCTGCTTCACGTTGACCGCACGTCGAAAAGCCGTCGGATACCGGATACCGCTACGTGATTGGAGCAAATATGGAGTTGTTTTGACCAACAAGCTGCAAGAGACCGCCGCAAAGGCAAGCGCACTTCTTGCGGACGATGAGCGGCCAGTTGCAAGCGCTGGGGGCGCTGCGTCGCGGGGCGCTGGGGCTTCGACGCGCGCCCATCTCTCGCAGGCATAATCCGCTGCGTTTTGGGACCGTGCAGGCGGCCTCCCCGGTGTTAGGTGCGCCGTTTTCGCTCGACAATCGGCACTTTTCCACGTCGAATGCGGTGCCGCCCACGCTGGAATTGACCATGGCCGACGGACAGCTCACAGGTACGTCCTGTGTGCGGCAATGGTTTTTTTTTGAGTAGCAGGTAAGCTGACGGGTTGCGGTTGCCTGTTGCAGACGTCGCGGCTGCAGTGGCAGGAAGCACCACGGGCCACGAGCCCTGGGCCATCGTGCAAGGAGTGCAATCGGTGCTGGAGACGGTGCACACGACCACAGGGCTGCCCTGGTGGGCGACGCTGCTGGTACGCGGAGATGAAGCTAACATGATGAGGTGGGCGATATGCTGATGTTGTTGGCTGGATATGTGCAGCTCTCGGGTGTGACGCTGCGTGCTGCTGTCTTCCCGTTCTACGTATTCCAGATCCAGGCTATGCAGAGGTAGAGCGCAACATGGCGGGTATATTTCTGTGCGTGATGCTAATAATCTCGGGGTGTTGCTTTTGCAGGCTCATGCACGCAAGACCGGACTTCAGTAAGCTGTACTCGGCGTACAAGTACGCGCGTACTTTCACGGTAGGAGGTGATGGTATTTGAGTCATTGTTTTGGACGTATTGGCCTAACTTGGTGTAATTGTTTGATGCAGCCGGGATCGGATCACAAGGGGCATCTTGACGCCGTTCTGCTGGGACGGCAGGGAATGAAAGCTGTCATGAAGAAGTACAACACGCGACCTGTGCAGACGATCATGGGCTCACTCGCCTACATTCCCATCTTCGTCCTGATGGCTTACAGTGCCCGCGACATGGTGCGCTCTGGAAACTTTTCGGGCTTTGATACGGGTGGTCTGTTGTTCTGGAAGAATCTGGTGGAGACCGATAGCACGTTCATCTTGCCTATTCTCGCGGCGACGTCAACCTATGGCAGCTTGGAGTTATCTATGCGAACGAAGAGTGGGCTATGGACGGACCTGCTCCAGATTGGTCAGTACGGCAGCCTCCTTGCAATCCCGTGGCTTGCCACGCTTCCCCAAGGAATCTTCTTCTACTGGTTAGGGGCCTCGTGGTCGTCCATGGCGCAGATCGCCGCCATGGACAACAACAACTTCCGCCGACGCATTGGTCTCAAGCCCCGTATTACACAAACAGAGTCACCCGCTGCTGCGGCTGCTGAAATGCTTGGAAAGACGCCGCTGGATGCCACCGGAGGTGCGACTGTTGTTGACGCGCCTAAGGAGGCTGTACCTTCGAAGTCCCAGCAGCAATAGAGTAGATAAACAGGAATCGAAAGCGGGGGTATGGTTCTGCCGTTAATTTCTGTATTGTGCAGTGTTAGATTGTTGCGTGTCACTACTTTATAGGGCCTGCCTGAGTAGCCCCGTTATCGACTCTTGTATTCCGAGCACACTCAAACCGATCGCTGGATCCAACGCGTGGGCACCTTGGTCCACCTCGCAACACATAAGGTCCTTGCGCGATAACTAAGAAAACAAAGATATACTACAATGTATTAATAGTGTAGTATTTATTACTACAATATAGTACTTAGTATCTACTTCAATACAATTTGAAGCTTCATCACTAAAATGGTAAACTCAGTGCATTTTAGCGTTGACGGGGCTCAATGCCCATGGCGACAGCCGCAAAACATGCAAGGGTTGCTAGGATTGTCTTCGACCGGTTTGACTTTGACTTTGACCTCGAGCAAGAGCCATTGGTAAAGGAGGTTAAAACTACATGTATTAGCTTAGCCTGGGCTTACGCCCGCTTGACGTCCTTGTTCTCCTCCTTCTCGAACGCGGGGTCGAACTGGCGAGACTGGTTGATCGCGTTCTTCTTGATGTTGGCGAAGCGAAAGCGACGAGCCCGCCAGTCCGCGCCTTGGTCCTCGTTATAGTGCATGAAATTGTTCCGCTTGCTTTTGTCGAGGCACACGTCCGGGTTGTTCCTGAGGTAGCGAACGCCGTTGCCGATGGCAGCAATCATTGCAACGCCGACGAGGAACACAACCGGAAAGGTGCCGCGGTCGGTAGCCCAGAGGTTCAAGAGGCCCTTGGCAGCGCGCGTTCTCTTGGCAACAACCATTGCGAATCGATGAAGCGAGGTCAGAAGAGCAGTGAGGTCGAAGAATGTGCTCCGAAGCCGGCAAATTACAGAGTGAAGTCGGAGTCGCGCCAGATCTGTCGGCGCTGCTCACTGCCGAAAACGCAAGGCAATTGATGGATGACGCAGCAGATTATGCGTTGTTGGTGGTGACTGACGCGAGCACCAAGACTGACCACCACCCCGTTCAAGGTTGTTCTGTCGCATGGGGGTCACGGGGGTGCGCCTAGGCAACCCAAACTGAGCCTCAGATGAGTATGGACAACGAAAAAAAAAGCTTGCCACCACAATATTCCCGCAGGGTTACTACGGTCAGCAAAACAAAGATGTTCTAAGCTCTTAGAGCATTCCCACCCGTTGCGATCAAACTAAGCCGACTTCTACCCGCTATGGCAACGCAAGTGATAGCAATAGGATACCCTGTTGCCAACGAGTAGCAGGTTCACTTCCGGAGAGGAGTGAAAGTCATCTTGCACGATAAGCTGGAAGTCACGGAGCTTTCTCAAGGGGAAGTGCAAATCGATAATCAATAATCTGCAGTAATTTATTATATCATGTAATTTGCGCATACAAAGAACCCGTTCAGAAGTTTTGAAGTTAGATACACCCGTTGAAGTCGATTGATATCAATCATTACGTACTCGACAAAAACGTAGTGTACACAGTACTACTACTTAGTGTATAGAACGCAAAATATCAAATGGCTACACGTTTTGTCATCCCATTTTTGCGCGAGGAGAGCTGCAGCAGCCATGCCGCAGGACGAGGAGCGTGCATCGTCGTCGACGGTGATAGAGGACGACGAGGCGGAGCTGGAGCAAATGGACGAGCACTCTTCGTTGCGGCATGGCGCCCAGGGCGACGACCACTCGCCGCCCGCCAACGTGCAGTCCAAGAAACCCAAGAATGCCAAGCAGCAGGAGAAGAAACTGCCTGCAGACGACGTTCGTCCCGCTGCCAATGGCGCATTACGTCAGGGAGAAGCCCCCCGACTGTGGTCCGTGGAGAGTGTGGGGCTCATCTCGCAGTACGCGGCCGTTGGCCTGGTCTACGGCGTGCTGCCTAGCACCATCACGCCCTTCCTGACCTACTACCTCAACATGGAAGGCACCGCCACCACGTCGGCGCGCGCGTTGATCTCCATCCCCTGGAGCTTCAAGGTCTTCATCGGCATATTGTCCGACTGTGTGCCGCTCTTCGGGTACAGACGCCGGCCGTACATGGTGCTCGGGTGGTCAGTCACCGTGCTGTGTCTGCTGGCCATGGCCGCGTCTCCGCTGGAAGAACCTTACTTTTCTGACCCAGAGTTGAGGAATGTCAAGCCGAATGACTACTCATTGGAGATGGTGCAGTCGCTCAATAAGAGCGCACCGAGTAGTGGAGCCAAGTACATTGTGCTCATGATGTTCGCCACGCTAGGATACCTCTTCGCTGATGTGGCAGCCGATGCTGTCGTGGTAGAATATGCTCAGCGTGAGCCGGAAGAGACGCGGGGACGCACCCAGACGGCGATTTATACCGTGCGAACGCTGTTTAATGTGGTGGCACAAGCTATCACGGGCTTTGGACTGAGCTCGCCCGACTATGGCGGCAGTTTTGAGTTTGGAATTTCCTTCCCGGACACGATGCTGCTTTTGGCGGTCTTCTGTCTGCCTGTTATCCCAATGACGTGGATGTTTGTGCGTGAAGAGGTGGTGAAGGAGCGCCCGGCGTTCAAGAAGTATATTGGCGAGCTGTGGGGCGCTATTCAGAGTCGTGCAGTGTATCAGGTGATCGCCTACAGCTTCTTGTCAGGCGTGTTCGGCGGCTTCACGTACGTGGCCCAGGACCCAATGACGTCGTACTGGGTGCACGCAACCAGTTTTTATCTAAGTTTGAGCAGCATCTTTGGCAGCTTCGTGACGGTGGTCACACTTACGCTGACGGGCAAGTATGGTTTGCATTGGAACTGGCGGACGATGCAAGTAGTCACCATGGTGAGTGTGATCGCGCTCGACGCTATGTGCACCATGCTCGTGACGTGGGACATTGTGCGCAAGCAGTGGTTTTGGCTGGGTGTGCCGATAGTCGAGGCTGTACCGGACGCCGTGGGATTTATCATTTCGACGTACGTGGTGGTGGAACTGGCAGGTCACGGCAATGAAGGAGCAATCTACGGACTGTTGACGACAGTAAGCAACTTGGGCGGGCCTTTCGCCCTCACATTGACGAAGAACGTCAACGCAGCCTTCAAGGTCTACAACGAAGATATTCTGAACGATACACAGGAGGTCCGCCGCGACGTGACTATTACCATCCTGATCTCGTACGTGATGAAGCTGCTAGCACTGCTCTTCCTCCCGTTGTTGCCTCGGCAGAAGGCCGAAGCGCAGGCTCTGAAGAGATCGGGTGGCAGCAGTCGACGCATGGGCGCGTTCACAATCTCGTATCTGTCGTTTGCACTCGTGTGGGCGATTTTGACCAACCTGCTGGGCATCTTTGAGAGCACTCGATGCTGGGTAATCACCGGGGGTTGTAAGGAGTAAACAAGATATATGTAACTTTTGCCGCCTATGAGGAAGAGGCAGCAGGTTAAAGCAACGCACAAATATTACACGTACCAGGAAGCAGACGCACTAGAAGTTTGTGGAGAACGTGGCAAAAGAATAAATGTTGTATGTGTTTTGGTGGTATCACGCGGAAAGCTGGGTATGAGCTCTCTACTTGACGCCGTTTATCTGGAGACGTTCTTGTTCTCCTCCTTGGCGAAGGCTGGGTCGAACTGGCGCGACTGGTTGATGGCGTTGCGGTGCAGGTTTGCGAAGCGGAAGCGACGCGCGCGCCAGTCGGCGCCGTCGTCGCTCTGGTAGTGCATGGAGCTGTTGCGCTTGCCCTTGTCGAAGCACACGTCCGGGTTGTGCAGAAGGTAGCGGCTGGCCGAGGCGCCGGCGGCCACAGCGGCGAAACTGCAGATGATGACGACCGGGAAGGTGCCGCTGTCCGTGGTCCAGAGCTTGAAGAGACCCATGCTGGAGCGTGCAGCCTTGGCGGACATGGTGGATGGAGGTGGTGAGGTTGGCGACTTGAAGTGGCGGGGAGAGCGCGAAATGGGCAATGAACTCAATCGGCATCGCGGGTCACAATGTCTTGGCCACACGTTTGCGTGCAAGTCTGATGCAAGAGATACGCAGGGCGGGCCTCGCATTTAACTTCAGATCTGCGGGAGGAGCGGCGCCCGCTGTAAGAAATTCCTCCAGGTTCCCATACAAACACTGTTTGAAGCCGCAGAGATACGCACGATGCGTTTCTGCGGACACTGAAGTAACATTTGCACTGAACTATCCACCAAAACCGGTATTGCTGCTAACAATGGTACTTCAGAGTGGCACCGTCGGATCTCCCTGGCGTTCGCCTCGGAAGCAAGGCACCCGCGAAGCCAACCACTGCAGTCGTCATCGTCGTTGTCGCAGATAGTATGTAGAAAGGTGGGCTGCAGAGTCTTGGTATGCGTACACATTGAACACTTTTGACGGCGGCTTCGCCTACATCTGCCTTCTAGCCTTGGAAGTCGATCGGTTTGTGCAGGCAGCAGGCGGTGATCCGCGCCGACGGTTGTTCTGGTATCTGTAAGTGCGTGGTCATCTGCTGTGCTTTGGGTTCTCTGTACACGTGTGCCAAAGGAGTCCGGCGTCATGTTTCCAAACGGGGGGGGGGGGGGGGGGGCGCGCGCATCGAGACGAGTGGTTAACGTGATGATGTCCAGCCGTTTCAGCAGCGATACGTCCGCGACACTGCGCTTCAACTCAAAGCAAGGTGTGCTCGCACGAATGAAATTGAAATTGCTGTCAGCGTTCGTCAGCCCAGTCGTGCTTCCGAGTACTTGGCAATGAGTCAGAGGGAGCATCGCCATCGCTGCAGGGAAATGCGGTGTTGGCATCAGATTGAAAAACCGAGGCTGGCTCGTGTTGACTCGCAAATCTCCTTTCCGGTGGTGTCTGTGGGAAGGCATGGACACGCACCCAGCCCGGTCGGAAACGAAAAGTCGTATAATACACACCGATTGAACAGAGCCTCCGCCACCTCGTTGATTGATTTGCGCGTGTTCGGTAGGAGAAGCAGCATGCCGTGTTTGGGCTGGAGAGCAACGCCTGTCCACTTAATGCTAGCAAGCCAATGACCCCGAACATGTAGAGCTGCTGCTGGCATGTCTTTGCCGATGCGACTAGCGTAGTCAACACATGCCCACAGGGCATCCCAGTCGGCATTCTCTTAGCTTCAGTAAAAAGAGCGATCACCAAGACTGTTGGTCCGGTTCCTGCGAAGGACTTCGTACGCCTCGGTCTGTTGAAGCTCCATTGGCAATGGGCCATTGCAAACCAGAAAACCAGCAACCGTACCGGTTAGGTCCCGGTATACCGAGCCGGTTCCCCCAGGCAGCTCTTGTTAACGTTACTTTACGAATTTGTCTTTAGACACGCAGCAAAAAATCGCGTATCTATAGCGAACATGCAATGTCGTTGGCAGCCCCACGACGTGTTGCCATCGTCGGAAAACGCGGGCTCGATCACCACAGCGCACTGACAAGAGCTCATTGCCCATTTCGCGCTCTCCCCGCCACTTCAAGTCGCCAACCTCACCACCTCCATCCACCATGTCCGCCAAGGCTGCACGCTCCAGCATGGGTCTCTTCAAGCTCTGGACCACGGACAGCGGCACCTTCCCGGTCGTCATCATCTGCAGTTTCGCCGCCGTGGCCGCCGGCGCCTCGGCCAGCCGCTACCTTCTGCACAACCCGGACGTGTGCTTCGACAAGGGCAAGCGCAACAGCTCCATGCACTACCAGAGCGACGACGGCGCCGACTGGCGCGCGCGTCGCTTCCGCTTCGCAAACCTGCACCGCAACGCCATCAACCAGTCGCGCCAGTTCGACCCAGCCTTCGCCAAGGAGGAGAACAAGAACGTCTCCAGATAAGCGGTCTCAGCCGTGGAACGAAACGACCAAGATGCACAACGGTTAGTTGCTGATCGGTCGATAAAGACGCGTGTGCTCCAGCTTGGCGGCCCGCGTTTGTAAACATGTATTATTTCCATATCCACTCTTGTTTGCTGTCCGATGGTGTTGTGAACTCTCTAATGGCCGTGCTCCGTGCTCGCGGTTTGACTCGAAATGCACTACCCCAAGAAAGCAGTTGATCTGCGCCAGGTGTAAATTGCGCGCTGAGTGTCGACGTGGTCGTAGCAAGAAAAGTTTGTTCCGAGAGGAAGAAGTCGACGCGTACGGGTGGAACAAGGACTTCGATTGGGCGAGGACTTCCCTAGGATATAAGGACTAAAATTGAAGTCGATAGAAAGATGTTGGACAATAAACTCAATTCAAGATAACCTCATCCACAATCGGCATTAAAAACATGTGTCTGTCGCTGATTTTCATCGGCTTCAACTTTCAGACCATCACTCTCAAAAAGGCAAGTAGCATCTCGCAGTAAAGTGAAGGTCTGGTGTACGGCCTCACACGATGGCTACACTCCACCGTTGCAGTCTGCCACTGCCTGCCACTGCCACCTCACTTTTTTTCTCGCCCCGATCAAGCTGACCAAGCTGCCATGCCCCCCAACGCGCTTCTAGACACTCGGGGGGAGGCAGTCTGCGCCGATTTTGGCTCCGACTCGGTGACCTGCCAAATCTGCCTGGAAGAGCTCAAAGAGCCCGCCGCGTCGAAGGACCAGGTCGCCCTCACGCCTGTAACGCATCTGTGCTCTCCAACGTGCCCCGCCGTCGTCTGCACACCGTGTCTTCAGAAGCACCTGGAAATATCCATGATGGTCCCGTACAGTGGCGCATTGCCCAAGATTCGCTGCCCAATCTGCCTCATACCGGTAAACAGGCAGCAGTGGAGTCGCTTCCTAGGTCCCAATGCCGAGCACCTACTCCATCAGTACAGGGAACTGTGCAAGGCCTCGTGCAATTTCACATGTCCAGGCTGCCACAATGCTCAGTACACGCAACTGCCCGAGTTTTACCAGAAGTCAGGCCCCGACCTCGCGAACAGGGTAGCTCTCACTCTCCGACCAAGCGAAAGCGTTCGCATCCCCGAGTTTCGACGCGTAGTGCGACGTTTCTGTCGACACCACAAGACCACCACTGCGCGTGATGTGCTCCGCCACATCGCCGACACTTTTCCAGCTGCCAAGACCAACTGCATTGTGCACAAAGTGCTCCCGCTGATCCGAGACGAGGAACGGCGAGCGACGCTGCTGCTTGCCTACCACAGCATCCACCGTCGCGTCATGACTCGGTGCTGCGGTGCCTTCGCCTGCTTCAACTGCAAGCGCGTGCTGTTCGACGAAACCACTGCGTGCACGTGTGAAGAGGAGGGTCTGGAAATGATCAGCGACGAAGATATCATCGAGTGCCGTTCCTGCCGTGTGATGCTGGTCAAGGTCGACGGCTGCAGCAGCGTGCGGTGCGTGTGCGGGTTCAGCATGAGCTGGACCGATGAACAGCTCATTAAGGAGCTGAACCAGCGAAAGCTGCTGCCGGTGGATCCGTTTGACATGACGGCATACGACTGCTGGGCGGCGTGGCACTACACGTTCCGGTGCACAGCCGGTGAAGACTACTGGGAGCTTCGCCAGTCAGCGCTTCTCCACAGCGTCCACAACTCCCGCCCGGTCCTCCGCGAAACTCTGCGCCGATTCATCTGGAAGAGGCGATTCCGTCGGCTGGTTATGGTTGCTGAGCTCGAGATGCGCCGCAAGTTTGCGGTGCGCGTGTTCCCCGTTTTCAAGGAGTCGCTCCGAGCTCTGGTCTGGCGTCGGCGTCGCTTCCACCGGGAGTTGCTGGGCGAATGCCGCATTGCGTTCGTCAGCCGCACTGCCTGCCACCAATCCGCCGTGATCAAACCCGTACTGCTCAAGTTCATGTGGCACTGCCGCTTCCGTTGCCTGGTGCTGGATTCACTGCGTCGTCGTTTCTACTGTCTGTCGAAGGGCTGGGCGATTCTTAGTGAAGAGCAACTGGAAGTGGAGGAGGAACAGCTCGCTTTCCTCAGCATTGGGCTAAACTAAGCTTATAAATATGTATCATAGATCATGGATGTACACCTCCTAGTCTTGCTCGCCGTGAGGCCATGAGAGCTGCCGCGTTGCTGCTTCCTTGACACGCACCTTTGGAGCCCACACTGTGATCTCCAATTCTCACGTAGAAAGTATTGTGGGTCAACATGAAAGCCTGTCGACGAGAGCAATTTACGCGTCACGCAGGTCAACTGCATGCCTACATGCGAATTGTGAGTCAGGCTTACGAGCATGACGCACATTTCACAACACCATCGGACAGCAAACAAGAGTGGATATGGAAATAATACATGTTTACAAACGCGGGCCGCCAAGCTGGAGCACACGCGTCTTTATCGACCGATCAGCAACTAACCGTTGTGCATCTTGGTCGTTTCGTTCCACGGCTGAGACCGCTTATCTGGAGACGTTCTTGTTCTCCTCCTTGGCGAAGGCTGGGTCGAACTGGCGCGACTGGTTGATGGCGTTGCGGTGCAGGTTTGCGAAGCGGAAGCGACGCGCGCGCCAGTCGGCGCCGTCGTCGCTCTGGTAGTGCATGGAGCTGTTGCGCTTGCCCTTGTCGAAGCACACGTCCGGGTTGTGCAGAAGGTAGCGGCTGGCCGAGGCGCCGGCGGCCACGGCGGCGAAACTGCAGATGATGACGACCGGGAAGGTGCCGCTGTCCGTGGTCCAGAGCTTGAAGAGACCCATGCTGGAGCGTGCAGCCTTGGCGGACATGGTGGATGGAGGTGGTGAGGTTGGCGACTTGAAGTGGCGGGGAGAGCGCGAAATGGGCAATGAGCTCTTGTCAGTGCGCTGTGGTGATCGAGCCCGCGTTTTCCGACGATGGCAACACGTCGTGGGGCTGCCAACGACATTGCATGTTCGCTATAGATACGCGATTTTTTGCTGCGTGTCTAAAGACAAATTCGTAAAGTAACGTTAACAAGAGCTGCCTGGGGGAACCGGCTCGGTATACCGGGACCTAACCGGTACGGTTGCTGGTTTTCTGGTTTGCAATGGCCCATTGCCAATGGAGCTTCAACAGACCGAGGCGTACGAAGTCCTTCGCAGGAACCGGACCAACAGTCTTGGTGATCGCTCTTTTTACTGAAGCTAAGAGAATGCCGACTGGGATGCCCTGTGGGCATGTGTTGACTACGCTAGTCGCATCGGCAAAGACATGCCAGCAGCAGCTCTACATGTTCGGGGTCATTGGCTTGCTAGCATTAAGTGGACAGGCGTTGCTCTCCAGCCCAAACACGGCATGCTGCTTCTCCTACCGAACACGCGCAAATCAATCAACGAGGTGGCGGAGGCTCTGTTCAATCGGTGTGTATTATACGACTTTTCGTTTCCGACCGGGCTGGGTGCGTGTCCATGCCTTCCCACAGACACCACCGGAAAGGAGATTTGCGAGTCAACACGAGCCAGCCTCGGTTTTTCAATCTGATGCCAACACCGCATTTCCCTGCAGCGATGGCGATGCTCCCTCTGACTCATTGCCAAGTACTCGGAAGCACGACTGGGCTGACGAACGCTGACAGCAATTTCAATTTCATTCGTGCGAGCACACCTTGCTTTGAGTTGAAGCGCAGTGTCGCGGACGTATCGCTGCTGAAACGGCTGGACATCATCACGTTAACCACTCGTCTCGATGCGCGCGCCCCCCCCCCCCCCCCCCCCCCCCGTTTGGAAACATGACGCCGGACTCCTTTGGCACACGTGTACAGAGAACCCAAAGCACAGCAGATGACCACGCACTTACAGATACCAGAACAACCGTCGGCGCGGATCACCGCCTGCTGCCTGCACAAACCGATCGACTTCCAAGGCTAGAAGGCAGATGTAGGCGAAGCCGCCGTCAAAAGTGTTCAATGTGTACGCATACCAAGACTCTGCAGCCCACCTTTCTACATACTATCTGCGACAACGACGATGACGACTGCAGTGGTTGGCTTCGCGGGTGCCTTGCTTCCGAGGCGAACGCCAGGGAGATCCGACGGTGCCACTCTGAAGTACCATTGTTAGCAGCAATACCGGTTTTGGTGGATAGTTCAGTGCAAATGTTACTTCAGTGTCCGCAGAAACGCATCGTGCGTATCTCTGCGGCTTCAAACAGTGTTTGTATGGGAACCTGGAGGAATTTCTTACAGCGGGCGCCGCTCCTCCCGCAGATCTGAAGTTAAATGCGAGGCCCGCCCTGCGTATCTCTTGCATCAGACTTGCACGCAAACGTGTGGCCAAGACATTGTGACCCGCGATGCCGATTGAGTTCATTGCCCATTTCGCGCTCTCCCCGCCACTTCAAGTCGCCAACCTCACCACCTCCATCCACCATGTCCGCCAAGGCTGCACGCTCCAGCATGGGTCTCTTCAAGCTCTGGACCACGGACAGCGGCACCTTCCCGGTCGTCATCATCTGCAGTTTCGCCGCTGTGGCCGCCGGCGCCTCGGCCAGCCGCTACCTTCTGCACAACCCGGACGTGTGCTTCGACAAGGGCAAGCGCAACAGCTCCATGCACTACCAGAGCGACGACGGCGCCGACTGGCGCGCGCGTCGCTTCCGCTTCGCAAACCTGCACCGCAACGCCATCAACCAGTCGCGCCAGTTCGACCCAGCCTTCGCCAAGGAGGAGAACAAGAACGTCTCCAGATAAGCGGTCTCAGCCGTGGAACGAAACGACCAAGATGCACAACGGTTAGTTGCTGATCGGTCGATAAAGACGCGTGTGCTCCAGCTTGGCGGCCCGCGTTTGTAAACATGTATTATTTCCATATCCACTCTTGTTTGCTGTCCGATGGTGTTGTGAAATGTGCGTCATGCTCGTAAGCCTGACTCACAATTCGCATGTAGGCATGCAGTTGACCTGCGTGACGCGTAAATTACTCTCGTCGACAGGCTTTCATGTTGACCCACAATACTTTCTACGTGAGAATTGGAGATCACAGTGTGGGCTCCAAAGGTGCGTGTCAAGGAAGCAGCAACGCGGCAGCTCTCATGGCCTCACGGCGAGCAAGACTAGGAGGTGTACAGCCATGATCTATGATACATATTTATAAGCTTAGTTTAGCCCAATGCTGAGGAAAGCGAGCTGTTCCTCCTCCACTTCCAGTTGCTCTTCACTAAGAATCGCCCAGCCCTTCGACAGACAGTAGAAACGACGACGCAGTGAATCCAGCACCAGGCAACGGAAGCGGCAGTGCCACATGAACTTGAGCAGTACGGGTTTGATCACGGCGGATTGGTGGCAGGCAGTGCGGCTGACGAACGCAATGCGGCATTCGCCCAGCAACTCCCGGTGGAAGCGACGCCGACGCCAGACCAGAGCTCGGAGCGACTCCTTGAAAACGGGGAACACGCGCACCGCAAACTTGCGGCGCATCTCGAGCTCAGCAACCATAACCAGCCGACGGAATCGCCTCTTCCAGATGAATCGGCGCAGAGTTTCGCGGAGGACCGGGCGGGAGTTGTGGACGCTGTGGAGAAGCGCTGACTGGCGAAGCTCCCAGTAGTCTTCACCGGCTGTGCACCGGAACGTGTAGTGCCACGCCGCCCAGCAGTCGTATGCCGTCATGTCAAACGGATCCACCGGCAGCAGCTTTCGCTGGTTCAGCTCCTTAATGAGCTGTTCATCGGTCCAGCTCATGCTGAACCCGCACACGCACCGCACGCTGCTGCAGCCGTCGACCTTGACCAGCATCACACGGCAGGAACGGCACTCGATGATATCTTCGTCGCTGATCATTTCCAGACCCTCCTCTTCACACGTGCACGCAGTGGTTTCGTCGAACAGCACGCGCTTGCAGTTGAAGCAGGCGAAGGCACCGCAGCACCGAGTCATGACGCGACGGTGGATGCTGTGGTAGGCAAGCAGCAGCGTCGCTCGCCGTTCCTCGTCTCGGATCAGCGGGAGCACTTTGTGCACAATGCAGTTGGTCTTGGCAGCTGGAAAAGTGTCGGCGATGTGGCGGAGCACATCACGCGCAGTGGTGGTCTTGTGGTGTCGACAGAAACGTCGCACTACGCGTCGAAACTCGGGGATGCGAACGCTTTCGCTTGGTCGGAGAGTGAGAGCTACCCTGTTCGCGAGGTCGGGGCCTGACTTCTGGTAAAACTCGGGCAGTTGCGTGTACTGAGCATTGTGGCAGCCTGGACATGTGAAATTGCACGAGGCCTTGCACAGTTCCCTGTACTGATGGAGTAGGTGCTCGGCATTGGGACCTAGGAAGCGACTCCACTGCTGCCTGTTTACCGGTATGAGGCAGATTGGGCAGCGAATCTTGGGCAATGCGCCACTGTACGGGACCATCATGGATATTTCCAGGTGCTTCTGAAGACACGGTGTGCAGACGACGGCGGGGCACGTTGGAGAGCACAGATGCGTTACAGGCGTGAGGGCGACCTGGTCCTTCGACGCGGCGGGCTCTTTGAGCTCTTCCAGGCAGATTTGGCAGGTCACCGAGTCGGAGCCAAAATCGGCGCAGACTGCCTCCCCCCGAGTGTCTAGAAGCGCGTTGGGGGGCATGGCAGCTTGGTCAGCTTGATCGGGGCGAGAAAAAAAGTGAGGTGGCAGTGGCAGGCAGTGGCAGACTGCAACGGTGGAGTGTAGCCATCGTGTGAGGCCGTACACCAGACCTTCACTTTACTGCGAGATGCTACTTGCCTTTTTGAGAGTGATGGTCTGAAAGTTGAAGTCTCCTGGGCTTTACTGGGCCGACTGGAGGTCAACACGGAGAAAGATTTAGAATGTCACGCGGTCGCGATTTTGATAGCTAGCGTCCAAGTCTCGAGACACTGCCAAAGGTGGTTAGCATGCACTCGATAAACGACGGAGCGAACAGGAAGAGTGAAATGGTAGTGAGGACTATCTTCGCACAATCTCGTTCGTACTTAGTCGGAAGTTGGCGCCCTTTTTCCTTTTTGCTGGAAACTGCAACAAATAGGTCGGAAGAGGCTCCGGACTCCGCATGGACAGCTCCCGAACGCCCAAGCGCAAGCGCCGCCGCCTGGAGTCGCGGCGCGCCGGCAGGAAGGCGTCAACCTCCTCATCCTCGGCCAGTCGTGCCGAGTCCCAAATCGTGTGGAAAGACTCACCCGCCGATAAGCAGATCAAAGTGTCGGGCACAGGCAAGATGGCGGTGCGCAGGGAGATGCAGGGCTTCGTGGGGCGTCTGGCGCGCGCCAGTCAGCAGTCTCCGCCCTCCAGTAGTGACGAGGACAAGAAGAGCAGCCGAGAACGGAGTCGCTTACGGCGGGAGGACAAAGGTGAGCAATGATTACTGGTTAAAGGGAATATTACTATTGATATAACTAATTAGGGGATGCAGCTACCTCGAGACACTTGATGTTCAGCCCACCGGGCCATGTCCAACAGACTCTCAACACGGTGAGAAGAAGACGCTCTACAGAGACAGGAGAATCACAGGACGAACTGTTCAGTGTGTTGGACCAGATGGAGCAGAAATATGCCAGTCCTGATGTCACGGGCACATTGACGGCGGCTTCTAGGCGGCCACTGCCTCTTGCAGTAGCTGCATCTACGCAGGACATGAGCTTGATGCCCACTCTAGCACCCAGTAATTCATCTACTGGAACAGTCTCTCACCGAGCTCAGGACGCTGGCAGAACTCAGGAGGTGGCCGAAATACAGAAACTCCCCAAGACCCTCCCGGTCATTAAGGAACAGGAGACTGCCAAAACGCCGCAGAAGTCAGTGGTAGTGGAGGCAGATACTTTTGACGATCTAACAGACGAGTCGTGGGCGTTGGTAGAGCAGATGGAGAGTCAACGAGCACCGGTTGAGATCTCACAAGCACAATCGCTGTCGCAAACGGAGCTCATGTCGTCTCAGAGCTTCGCATTGACTCCACGGCCGATGCCGTCGGCAGCGTGTGGGGAATCGAAAAAACCGCCACCGGTACTGCCATCTGCCGCTCCGCCTTCAGTGGTGCGACCAATGCACGGTGTCGATGTAGCTCAGCAGCTGGAGTCGCCCGAGAGCTTCAGGCGCTTTCTGGTTTTGGAGGTGGATCGCAACGTTGTTAACCGTTCGCTCCTACTGCGCCTGCTAGATGATCAAGACGTGCAGCTGGAGGCTATGCTGATCGACGATTGGTATGACGTGCTTGTCGAAGCTGGCGATACGATCAATATTGTATTTACTGAACAGGATAGGGATGGTTTCTTCTCACAAGACGGGCACAACGGATCAGTGGTGCGTCCTTCGTCACCCATCCAGGTGGACAACACGCACAACGTAGTGGTCGTTCACCCGGATATTCTGGTGCGTCTAGGGATTCAGTGGCGAGTAAGATCTTGTGTTAAAGATTTCTGTTTTGCTGGTTACTCTACTGCAGGTATCGCCAACTAGAGTAACAACTAGTTTCGGTTGCTTACGACGCGCAGTTTTGCAAGAAACGCTCGCTGTGACCCGGCCAACTGGCGAGAAAGCGTTCTTGGGTACATTAAAACACGACTTATTCGAGCATGCGCTTCTGAACAGTATTTACAGCTCCGAGACCCTCCTCCACGAAGCCAAGCGGATCGTTAATTCCAAGTACGAGCTTTCATTGTTGGGCATACTTGATCACTTGACTGACGAATGCCGTTTACGTATAAAACAGTATTTTAGGTCTAGTCGAATGTGGGCTGAACGAGGAAAAAGCACTGCTGGAGCTAGGTAAGGTGATCGACGATTATCGGTCATGGGTATGCGGAGCCATTGCAGGGTCAGGGACGCCACTGAATGAGTTGCCTCCCAACAGTGGATCTAAGTTGCACGTAAGCCGCGTGTTGGCCACAGAAGAAATGATGTGGTCGATTAAATGGGGGTTGAAAGGTGCAACGGATGCCTCTGTTGAAGGATCAATCGTTGACAGAGCGAGTGGGAGCGGCGCAAGTGGTGTTGTGCCATTGGAGCTCAAAACAGGGAGTAAGAAGTACGCTGGAGTTGAACATCAGGGTCAAGTGATTTTGTACACGCTACTTTTGAGCGAGCGCTATCGACAACAGTGTCAGGAGGGCCTACTCATTTACGTCCCGCCAATTGAGACTAGTCGTATTTCAGCGATGGCTACTCATGTCCGAGGGCTGATCATGGCCCGCAACAACTTTGCTAGTGCCATTGCGAAAGTGAAAGCGATCGGGGGCTCTACGTCGTCACAGGTATTCCCACCGATGATTCGAAATCGGAGAGACTGCGAGCGCTGCTTTCAGAAGGATGAATGCATCCTGCACCACGCCGCAACAGAAAATGGCACGGAGGAATCCAGCGGCCTGGACGAGCTATTTACCGTCATGACCAAGCATCTCGATGAAACAGACTTGACTTATTTTAAACAGTGGAATCGGCTCATTGATCTGGAGCAGCAGCACGCAGAGAAAAATCTTCGTGCACTATGGCTTCAGGTAGGATGGAAGCGCGAGTTGGCGCAAGAGAGCAGCACGTGCATTGCGCACCTTGAACTGGTATCTGATACTCCTGCAACGTCAGAGTCGGGAGCTAAACGGACGCTGCGTTTTGTTCGAGATCGGCGACGGAGAACTGATGCAAAACTGGAAGACGGTGGCCCTTCTGGAGTAATTTCTCAGCCGACCTCGTTTGCTGGTGTGCGTTTTCGCGTAGATGAGCGCATTATTCTGTCCGCAGAATCGCTGGACGGAAAGAGTTTGTTGGTTCACGTTTCACGTGCTACTGTTCGCAAAATTGAGCACGACCTCATCACAATTGAGGCGCGTCAGGGTATTCCTACTATCGTGACAAGCGGGCAGTCTGCTGTCGGTAAATTCTATACGTGGCGACTAGATAAAGATGCCATTATGAGTGGCTTACGACGCGCGAAGGAAAACCTCGTGCAATTATTTATCGGAACTCCACCAGAGGTTGTTTCAGTTGGCACAGCCTTGTCAGGCCGGCCAGAATTACAGGTACGTATGGCCTCGACGGTCTCTTTAGGCAATAATGGCGATGGAAACGACAACACGCCCGGTATAGGCGACACGAGAAGGAGAAACTTGATCGTTCACCTCACTCGTCCTCACTTCAAACCATGTCGAGTTACGGAGCTGGTACAACAGCGGTGCCGAGATCGCGCCAAGGATGACCATATGACAGCACTTGGGCAGTCCTTGCTGGACGCGTTCTTCGAATTAAATATCGATCAGCAGCGGGCTGTCCAGCGCGTCCTTAGCTCTCTCGACTACGCTCTGGTTCTGGGAATGCCGGGAACAGGCAAAACGGCGACGATCGCTTTTACGGTGCGGGTACTGTTGTTTCTCGGGTTTTCTGTGCTGGTGACGAGCTACACGCACTCAGCTGTAGACAATCTGCTGCTGAAGCTGCTGATGTGCAGATTACCCATGCTTCGCATAGGCAATACCGCCCAAGTTCACCCATTGATTGCAGATTTCACGCTTGATCGACAAGCAGAACGTGAGGGGATTTCAAGCGTCCAAGCCATGGAAGCTAAAATGGTAAATGCCCAGCTTGTGGGTTGCACCTGCCTTAGCGTAAACAGCCACGTGCTCTTCTCAAAACGCCGGTTTGATTTCTGCATCGTCGATGAGGCCACTCAAATCACACAACCCATTGTCCTGAGCGCTCTGCGTTGCGCCGATACGTTTGTGCTCGTGGGTGACCATTACCAGCTGCCACCGCTCGTGGCAAACGCCCAGGCTCGCAAAGAAGGGATGGATGTGAGTCTGTTTCGGCGGCTAGCGGAGGCGCATCCAGAAGCGACTCAGCAACTGTCCTATCAGTATCGAATGAATAGAGACATCATGCTGCTGGCGAATCGGTTAGTGTATGGAGACAAGCTGAAATGCGGCTCCTATAGTGTGGCATCGAACCATCTCAAGCTACGATGGCAGCGGCAAGACACCCTCGGGCAGAAGCTCGTGTGGCCCGTTCAAGTACTTACTAACAACCAGGGCGTCATGTTCTTGGACACGGACACGATGGGGGAAATGACGGTGGAAAGCCCAAGCACTGTGCAGGTGAGCAGTAGCGGGCGTCGACGCATGGAGAACATTATTGAGGCTCGGGTAATTGCAGGGTTGGTGGAACTCCTGGTGCTGGGGTCGGTGCCGGCTGATGAGATCGCTGTTATCTCTCCTTTCCGCTCTCAGGTTGCGCTGATTCAACAGCACTTGACCGCCGTTGGTGCACTCCGTCGTGCCGGTGGATCTGACTGGGTCCATGCGGTCGAGGTGAGCACCATCGACAAGTACCAGGGCAAAGATAAGGACGTTATCTTGGTTTCTTTCGTTCGCTGCAACGAGGAGAAGCACGTGGGTGAGCTGCTGACAGACTGGCGACGTATCAACGTAGCACTTACGCGTGCCAAGCAGAAACTGCTTTTGGTGGGATCTCAATCGACGCTTAGCGGTGGCAGTGCCCTCTTCCATGTACTCGCTGGTGTTATCCAGGAGAAGCAGTGGGACTACAAGCTGCCTCGAGACGCTGTTGAAACTCTTCGCCGGTTTGCAGTGAGTGTGGCAGCACCAGTGGAGCCTGATCCTGAACAAAGCACTGCAGCGTCTGGATCGCGAGTGCACCGTGCTGCCAGTAACGTAGTAAAGGTTTCGATTCTGCAGCGCTCAGCACCTGGCGGTAATGGTGACATCGAGTCGCTCGTTCCAAACGTATCGAGCGTCCCCTATCGACCCAGACAAGGAAATCGTCCACCACAGATGAAGCCTATCTCGCGTGACATATTTGGCGCAATGTGAAAAGTACCATAGACTGATAGAAAATGACAAAGTGTCAACAACCCTCACTGTTCCTTCGAAGATGCTGCTGGTGTCGTTGCTCTTGCTAGCGTTTGGTGTCGCGAATGCTGACGAGTTGCTGCTTGGAGGATGGTCCCATGCAGCCGTCACGCCAGATACTCGTGGCGTTTTGGCGAGGGCGTTGTCGACAACGAATGTCTGCGCGAACTCGATCCTGTCGCTGCACACTCAAGTGGTTGCAGGAATGAACTACGAGTTCCAGATCGATGGGTGTCGTGTTGCGCGAGGTGGAAACTGTGCCAAGGCGTCATGCAAGTCGCCGCGTAAGTTCGTAATACGTGTCTTTGACCAGCCGTGGACGCGCACCACATACGTGTCAGTCTCGGACGCTTGACAAGGAATCGAAGTCGCTTGTGAGATCGATGCTTACAGCGGTCAGCACTAAGAGAAGGTGAGAAATGACTCTTCTTTAGTTGCTTTCAAGATTGTTTCTCCTTCTCGTCATGAATAAATGCAATAGACCCGACACGTTGAGTGCCGTGCCTTCATAGCCCGTCTCGAGCACAGGAGAAGTTCCCGCGTTACGGCTCGACGTGGCGGCCTTCGTGGTGGAGACGCCCCTCGTGGGTCGGACTCGACTTGTCCCCCTTGATCTTGTCCTTCACGTCGTGCACTGCCTCCTTGGCGCGCTCTGCAATGGACGGCGACAGAGACTTCTCGGCAGCCGAAATCTGGTGATCCAGCGCGCTGACGCTGAAGTTGTCACGGAGAGTCTTCTTCACCAGAGTCTCGACAGTCTCCGTGCTCCCTACGATGCCACCGCCGTTGTTGTCATCACCGCCGAGAAACCCTCCACGGTGTTGGTCCTTCTCCTGGTCACTCTTCCCGAGCAAACCTCCGCGCCCCTCGCCTTCGTCCTTGCTCTTCCCGAAGAAGCCACCTTCAGACTCCTTGTGCTTGTTCTCCTTCTCCCCAAACAGTCCGTGCTGCTCGTCCTTCTCCTTGTGGCGGTCCCCACCAAAAGCGGCATCCATCCTGCCCTTAACCCCCATCGACTGTCCGTTCTCCTTGTCGTAGTTGCGAGCTGTCGTGTTCAAGACGCCCATCGCCTTGGACGTGGCGTCCATCATGTTGCGAGCAGAGGAGATCTCCGTCTTGGACGGCTTGTGGCTCTTGTGGATCTGGTGGGCCACGTGCTTCAGGTCCATGGCCGTGTCCTTGGCAGTGCGCATATCGCTTCGCATGTACGACGTCGCCGTGTTGACGAAGTGGTTGCCATTGCGGCTGTCGTACTCGGACAGGTGCTTCTTCAGCAGCCGGAGGCAGTTGGACGCGTCTTCAGCGGTTTGGTTCAGCACTTGCTCCAGCTTGGCGAACTCCTCGGTAGTAACGTTGCGGTCGGTAGACTTGCCCATGATCGTAGTTGGCGTTGACTTGGTCTTGTTCTTGTTGGCTTGGGTATCGACTTGTGCGCTCGGAGGCACGTTTCGAAATGAGCCCACAGCTCGAGAACCGACAGCGAGGGGTGTTGAAGTTGCTCGCTTTGGTCGCTATGGGGACGAGTTTCTCACCTCCGAAGCCTTCGTGGGGCTTCAGCATCAACTAACGGGCGTCAAAAGCGTTGGGACAGGATCGGCGTCAGTTTAAGAGCCCACCTTCGAAAGCCTTCAGCGTAATGAGCAGCGGTGCTAACTATGTTTTTCCGTCTCGCGCACTTGTCGCGAAAAAGGAGAGCAGCCATTACTTTCGCAGCCGTACTCGGTCCCAACTCATTTCGAATCGTGATCGCATCGAGATGAACAAGTCCACCGACCGCATTACCACGGAGCAAGAGTTCTCCAAGCTGGAGCAGACGTTAGTCCAGACTGCGGACGATGCAGTCAACTGCCTCGGAGTTCTGAAGGGCAACCTCGCCGACTTCGATCGCCGGCACGGACTGCACTTTGGCAACACGTCAAAGTTCTACATGAGGGGCGCTATTCGTGCTGCAAAGGACTCGGCGTCAGAGTTGCGCGCCGCGGCCAACCAGATCGCCGAGTGCGAGACTCCGACTGAGTCGGAGATCACAGCGACTCGCAGTGCGTTGAACGCAACGTCCGATGTCATGAACGAGCTCAGGGAGGCAGCCCGCACGTACGAGAAGAAGCGTATCAAATCGAAAGGCATCACCGGCATCGTGGTCGGCTTGCTTGGCGGCAAGCCGACCACGATGCCGGTGATGCCTTTCGAAGGCCCAGAGAAGGAGGAGAGGAAGCATCAATATACTGGCGCGGGCATCGAGAAGGTGGGGTCGGAAGGCATTCTCCGAGCCCCCGACACGGTGGAAGAAGTGGTGGACTCGACCCTGCGCGACTGCTTCAGTTGGTTCGCGACGCTGAAAGAGCAGATTTCAACCGCGGAGAAGTCGCTGTCACCTTTGTTCGCAGAGCGCTCCAACGAGGCCGCACCATGATGTGGGCAAGTAAGGGCCGGCGCTGCTTCAAACAACGCCGTACCCTTAGCAGAAATTACATGAACAATGCATCGATGTCTCCTTTCTACCTTGGTGTCCTAGCGTGCGTGTGTAGCCATCTCAGTCGTGCCATACTGAACCTGTAAGCGATTGTCCGCCAAAAAGCTTGTCCCATGGCCGACCTCGATTCGGGGTGCCGATTGCTCGGCCGACAGTGGCAGCACTATTACAGTCTCTACGACGACCGCCAAGATCCAAAATGGATCAGAAAGAAGCCAACCTTGTGCTGCTGCCCTTCGAACACAGATCGTCTCTCCCCACGCGACGATCATGATCGAGCACTCTCGATGTGTTCTCCCAGCGAGATTCGGGGCTCTTCTATGCCGGTGTCAATTGTTGCTTCGTCGTTTGGCGCTCCCCGAACTTCAACACCGACAACACCGCGTTGAAGGCGTGTGGAGCTGGCTCACAATGATCCTGCGGCGGACGCCGGACATCGTGTTGGGCTGTCATGCGCGCTCGCGTAACGGGCTTTTGGTGGCGGTGACACCGCTGAGCTGGTCCAGTCCACCAGCGACAAGCGAGGGTACATGACATGGTGCATGCACCGTAATGGGCAGCCATCATTTTCCTTTCGGGTGCGACAACGAGTCCCGATAAGCTCCTATTCGTCGGCGAGCTCCCGCCCGGTGGCATGAGCATGCAGGGCTGACCAAGAGGCCGTGGCGTTTTCAGTGCTCCAGTGCCGCTCGCCTGTAAGTTTTGCATTCAGAGCATGGCGTTCATGCGCCACTTGCACTTGGGCGCAGCTCCAAACCGCTTTTCTGAAGTTGAAGGTGTCGTCAGTGCAAATCTTCAGTATTGAAGCGGCGCGCGATTAATGGCGAATAAGAGACGCGCGCGCCTTCAACTTGGCCCATTATTTGTTCAAATGAGTCTCCGAGCGTGCGTGTGATTGGCCGGACCGAGTTTAACACCATGGGTCGTCCACCACGAGTCCACGATAACGTCGCATCGGGCTCCGGCCGACAGTCTCAAAGTCTCATGGCTTCGTATCAGCGTAGATACGTGCGTTGTGGCTGCTGCGACTGCAACGTGTGGGCGTGCCCATGGGCTGTCGGACACAAACACTGCGGATCCGGTGTGGCGGGCCTAAGCTCATTCCCCAACCTGCGCTGCCCCGCGCACCTGCTCACACCAACCAAGTTCTAGCGCCCGCACCACAGGAGCCGCCGACATGTTGACTTCGAGTCCGAGAGCCCATCGCAGTGGCGAGGCGCACCCTCTGCTCAACTCGCACGACGCCGTCCCGCTCACCCAGCAGCAGCCGACTGCGAGCACTCGCGTCAGCCGCTGGAGCGTTCTCGCCATCGCCTCGACGCTGCTCGTCGCCGCCGCAGTCTTCGGCATCTTCCACCCCGGCGCGTCCACGCTGCGGAGCGTGACTACAGTGGCGCCCGACGCCAAGTTCGACTTGTTCACGCCCATCTTCAACGCCGAAGCCCCGCCCCAGAACCTCTTCAACCACACCGACGCGCACAAGACGCTCTTGCCGCCCAAGTTCCTGGCCCCCGGCCTCGTGGGCTCGCGTCCTATCCCGACCAATGACTGGTGGGGCAACCTGATCGGCGCCACGGTCGGCGAGAAAACCGACGTCATCCAACCCGTGTGGACCAACCCGTACAGCGTGACCCCTTGCATCGCCATGGAGCCCTACGGCCTGACCATGAACTACCCGTACACGACGCGTGAGTTCGGAGGCGGCCTGACCGGAAACGGCGATGCCGAGATGTACTACCTGCACGGCCAAGTGCCCGAGTTTACCTTCTCCGCCACCGAGTTCTCCGACTCCTCGCACCCGAGCTTCGAGGTGTTCGACTGGGACGATCTGAGCGTGCAGCTCCGCTTCATGTCCCGTGAAGATGATGCGAAGAAGATCGAGGTGACTCTCGCAAGCGGCATGGCCTTCGTCACTGCTCGATACACTGAGCTGACGCCGCGGTTCCAGACGGCGTACAACATCTCGACCATCAACGGCCTGGACGCCACGGAGACCGTCAGCCTTCCTCTTACCAACAGCCGCTTCGTGCTGCAGTTCGACAACGGCGCAACCTGGACGCTGTACTTCTCTTCTCCGGTCGCGCTGCACTTTGATGGCCACTCTGTGCTCGACATGGAGCGCCCATTCACTGGCATTGCTCGTGTTGCGCTGATCCCCGATGCCTCTGCGCAAGAGCAGAACGTCTTCGACCAGACGGCGGGCTGCGTCCTCGACGGTGGCCGTGTTGAAGCCCACAATGAAGACGCCTACGCGTACGTGTGGAAGACCAGCGGCGACTGTGGAAACGGTTTGCTGCACTACGCCCAGGTCCACCACATCGACACGCTGGATCGCAGATACGCTGTGGAGGCTGAAGGCGTAGCTGCTCACTCCACGACGCGCGGACTGATGCAGGGAGTGGTGACCAAGACTGCGCCGCCCGAGTGGCGTCTTGTGGAAACGGTGGACTTCCCCGTTGACTTTTACCCGCCGCGGAAACCCGATGCCAGCGATGTCGAGTCGTACAAGATTAAGAAGACGCTCATCGCCGATATCGAGTCCGAGTGGTCGATCCCCCTGGGCCAGAGCTACTACTTCAATGGCAAGGCCGCGCAGAAGTACGCGTCGATGTGTCTGATGGCTGGAGACGCCTCCATCGTCGGCGAAGACACCACGCTGCTCCCGCACTGCATCAAGAAGTTGGAGAGCATGCTCACGCCGTTCTTGAACAACACGTGGACTAACGCGCTCAACTACGACACTATCTATCGTGGTGTGGTGAGCTCGCAGGGCTTCACGCTCCACGACGCCAACGTTGACTTTGGCAACACCATGTACAACGACCACCACTACCATTACGGCTACTGGGTGGTCACCGTCGCTATCATCAACAAGCTGGACCCGACCTGGTCGAAGCTGCCCGAGCTGAACCGCATGGCGGGCTTCTTGGTGCGCGACGTCGCCAACCCGTCGGACGCGGACCCGTACTTCCCCAAGTTCCGCAGCCTTGACTGGTATCGTGGCCACTCGTACTCGCACGGCATCACGGCGCTTGGAGATGGCAAGGACGAGGAGAGCACGTCCGAGGACATGAACTTTTACTACGGCATGGCACTGCTGGGCAAGGCCACAGGCGACGCCCACCTTGAAACGGTTGGCAAGCTTATGGTCAAGCTCAACGCCCGCGCGATCCAGACGTACTTCCTGATCGAGGACGGTAACCGCGCCCACCCGGACCGCTACCGTGACAACAAGGTCATGGGAATCCTTTTCGACAACAAGGTCACCTACGCGACGTGGTTCAGCGGCGAGAAGTACGCGATCCACGGCATTCAGATGCTCCCAGTCACGGCCGTCACCGAGTTTGTGCGCACGCACGACTTCGTCTCGCAGGAATGGGACCAGGTCCTGTCGCGCGAGCCGATCGTCCAGAACGACGAGCAGACCAACCCGTGGCTCTCGCTTCTCTACATGAACTACGCCACCGTCAACAAGGCGTTCGCGCTTGAAAAGCTGCGCAACGTCACGATGGATGACGGGCTCTCCCGCTCCTGGGCGCTGTACATTGCAGCCACCCGGCCGTAGACCAACAATTCGGCCGGCCTACTATGATATGAGGGCATTGCAACCGACGCAACTGCCTTGTAGAGTACCAAGTCGAACTACTCAGTAAATAGAAAACATATTCTTCTTCTCGGATTCAGCTTTCCCGATTTCTATTGTGATATCCATCGGTACCACAGCAATCCCCTTGTTTATTAGACATGAATTGCGTGTTAGTTTCTGATAGCACTCGGTCGTCTAGGCCAACCTTTGTACAGGAGACGCAGTGGTGGTGATTTGTGAATTTGTTTATATGACCGAGGTGTGACGGCATGCTACAATATCAGTGTCCTGAAGCTGCTCCGCTGCCAGCAGTTTTCTTAGAATTCGCACTCGTACCACGCAGACTTTCAACTGACAGTCTCCTCCATCGTATCCACCTCAAGAGCTTTCGACTTCATCGGGCCGTCACACCTCGGCCATATAAACAAATTCACAAATCACCACCACTGCGTCTCCTGTACAAAGGTTGGCCTAGACGACCGAGTGCTATCAGAAACTAACACGCAATTCATGTCTAATAAACAAGTGGATTGCTGTGGTACCGATGGATATCACAATAGAAATCGGGAAAGCTGAATCCGAGAAGAAGAATATGTTTTCTATTTACTGAGTAGTTCGACTTGGTACTCTACAAGGCAGTTGCGTCGGTTGCAATGCCCTCATATCATAGTAGGCCGGCCGAATTGTTGGTCTACGGCCGGGTGGCTGCAATGTACAGCGCCCAGGAGCGGGAGAGCCCGTCATCCATCGTGACGTTGCGCAGCTTTTCAAGCGCGAACGCCTTGTTGACGGTGGCGTAGTTCATGTAGAGAAGCGAGAGCCACGGGTTGGTCTGCTCGTCGTTCTGGACGATCGGCTCGCGCGACAGGACCTGGTCCCATTCCTGCGAGACGAAGTCGTGCGTGCGCACAAACTCGGTGACGGCCGTGACTGGGAGCATCTGAATGCCGTGGATCGCGTACTTCTCGCCGCTGAACCACGTCGCGTAGGTGACCTTGTTGTCGAAAAGGATTCCCATGACCTTGTTGTCACGGTAGCGGTCCGGGTGGGCGCGGTTACCGTCCTCGATCAGGAAGTACGTCTGGATCGCGCGGGCGTTGAGCTTGACCATGAGCTTGCCAACCGTTTCAAGGTGGGCGTCGCCTGTGGCCTTGCCCAGCAGTGCCATGCCGTAGTAAAAGTTCATGTCCTCGGACGTGCTCTCCTCGTCCTTGCCATCTCCAAGCGCCGTGATGCCGTGCGAGTACGAGTGGCCACGATACCAGTCAAGGCTGCGGAACTTGGGGAAGTACGGGTCCGCGTCCGACGGGTTGGCGACGTCGCGCACCAAGAAGCCCGCCATACGGTTCAGCTCGGGCAGCTTCGACCAGGTCGGGTCCAGCTTGTTGATGATAGCGACGGTGACCACCCAGTAGCCGTAATGGTAGTGGTGGTCGTTGTACATGGTGTTGCCAAAGTCAACGTTGGCGTCGTGGAGCGTGAAGCCCTGCGAGCTCACCACACCACGATAGATAGTGTCGTAGTTGAGCGCGTTAGTCCACGTGTTGTTCAAGAACGGCGTGAGCATGCTCTCCAACTTCTTGATGCAGTGCGGGAGCAGCGTGGTGTCTTCGCCGACGATGGAGGCGTCTCCAGCCATCAGACACATCGACGCGTACTTCTGCGCGGCCTTGCCATTGAAGTAGTAGCTCTGGCCCAGGGGGATCGACCACTCGGACTCGATATCGGCGATGAGCGTCTTCTTAATCTTGTACGACTCGACATCGCTGGCATCGGGTTTCCGCGGCGGGTAAAAGTCAACGGGGAAGTCCACCGTTTCCACAAGACGCCACTCGGGCGGCGCAGTCTTGGTCACCACTCCCTGCATCAGTCCGCGCGTCGTGGAGTGAGCAGCTACGCCTTCAGCCTCCACAGCGTATCTGCGATCCAGCGTGTCGATGTGGTGGACCTGGGCGTAGTGCAGCAAACCGTTTCCACAGTCGCCGCTGGTCTTCCACACGTACGCGTAGGCGTCTTCATTGTGGGCTTCAACACGGCCACCGTCGAGGACGCAGCCCGCCGTCTGGTCGAAGACGTTCTGCTCTTGCGCAGAGGCATCGGGGATCAGCGCAACACGAGCAATGCCAGTGAATGGGCGCTCCATGTCGAGCACAGAGTGGCCATCAAAGTGCAGCGCGACCGGAGAAGAGAAGTACAGCGTCCAGGTTGCGCCGTTGTCGAACTGCAGCACGAAGCGGCTGTTGGTAAGAGGAAGGCTGACGGTCTCCGTGGCGTCCAGGCCGTTGATGGTCGAGATGTTGTACGCCGTCTGGAACCGCGGCGTCAGCTCAGTGTATCGAGCAGTGACGAAGGCCATGCCGCTTGCGAGAGTCACCTCGATCTTCTTCGCATCATCTTCACGGGACATGAAGCGGAGCTGCACGCTCAGATCGTCCCAGTCGAACACCTCGAAGCTCGGGTGCGAGGAGTCGGAGAACTCGGTGGCGGAGAAGGTAAACTCGGGCACTTGGCCGTGCAGGTAGTACATCTCGGCATCGCCGTTTCCGGTCAGGCCGCCTCCGAATTCACGCGTCGTGTACGGGTAGTTCATGGTCAGGCCGTAGGGCTCCATGGCGATGCAAGGGGTCACGCTGTACGGGTTGGTCCACACGGGTTGGATGACGTCGGTTTTCTCGCCGACCGTGGCGCCGATCAGGTTGCCCCACCAGTCATTGGTCGGGATAGGACGCGAGCCCACGAGGCCGGGGGCCAGGAACTTGGGCGGCAAGAGCGTCTTGTGCGCGTCGGTGTGGTTGAAGAGGTTCTGGGGCGGGGCTTCGGCGTTGAAGATGGGCGTGAACAAGTCGAACTTGGCGTCGGGCGCCACTGTAGTCACGCTCCGCAGCGTGGACGCGCCGGGGTGGAAGATGCCGAAGACTGCGGCGGCGACGAGCAGCGTCGAGGCGATGGCGAGAACGCTCCAGCGGCTGACGCGAGTGCTCGCAGTCGGCTGCTGCTGGGTGAGCGGGACGGCGTCGTGCGAGTTGAGCAGAGGGTGCGCCTCGCCACTGCGATGGGCTCTCGGACTCGAAGTCAACATGTCGGCGGCTCCTGTGGTGCGGGCGCTAGAACTTGGTTGGTGTGAGCAGGTGCGCGGGGCAGCGCAGGTTGGGGAATGAGCTTAGGCCCGCCACACCGGATCCGCAGTGTTTGTGTCCGACAGCCCATGGGCACGCCCACACGTTGCAGTCGCAGCAGCCACAACGCACGTATCTACGCTGATACGAAGCCATGAGACTTTGAGACTGTCGGCCGGAGCCCGATGCGACGTTATCGTGGACTCGTGGTGGACGACCCATGGTGTTAAACTCGGTCCGGCCAATCACACGCACGCTCGGAGACTCATTTGAACAAATAATGGGCCAAGTTGAAGGCGCGCGCGTCTCTTATTCGCCATTAATCGCGCGCCGCTTCAATACTGAAGATTTGCACTGACGACACCTTCAACTTCAGAAAAGCGGTTTGGAGCTGCGCCCAAGTGCAAGTGGCGCATGAACGCCATGCTCTGAATGCAAAACTTACAGGCGAGCGGCACTGGAGCACTGAAAACGCCACGGCCTCTTGGTCAGCCCTGCATGCTCATGCCACCGGGCGGGAGCTCGCCGACGAATAGGAGCTTATCGGGACTCGTTGTCGCACCCGAAAGGAAAATGATGGCTGCCCATTACGGTGCATGCACCATGTCATGTACCCTCGCTTGTCGCTGGTGGACTGGACCAGCTCAGCGGTGTCACCGCCACCAAAAGCCCGTTACGCGAGCGCGCATGACAGCCCAACACGATGTCCGGCGTCCGCCGCAGGATCATTGTGAGCCAGCTCCACACGCCTTCAACGCGGTGTTGTCGGTGTTGAAGTTCGGGGAGCGCCAAACGACGAAGCAACAATTGACACCGGCATAGAAGAGCCCCGAATCTCGCTGGGAGAACACATCGAGAGTGCTCGATCATGATCGTCGCGTGGGGAGAGACGATCTGTGTTCGAAGGGCAGCAGCACAAGGTTGGCTTCTTTCTGATCCATTTTGGATCTTGGCGGTCGTCGTAGAGACTGTAATAGTGCTGCCACTGTCGGCCGAGCAATCGGCACCCCGAATCGAGGTCGGCCATGGGACAAGCTTTTTGGCGGACAATCGCTTACAGGTTCAGTATGGCACGACTGAGATGGCTACACACGCACGCTAGGACACCAAGGTAGAAAGGAGACATCGATGCATTGTTCATGTAATTTCTGCTAAGGGTACGGCGTTGTTTGAAGCAGCGCCGGCCCTTACTTGCCCACATCATGGTGCGGCCTCGTTGGAGCGCTCTGCGAACAAAGGTGACAGCGACTTCTCCGCGGTTGAAATCTGCTCTTTCAGCGTCGCGAACCAACTGAAGCAGTCGCGCAGGGTCGAGTCCACCACTTCTTCCACCGTGTCGGGGGCTCGGAGAATGCCTTCCGACCCCACCTTCTCGATGCCCGCGCCAGTATATTGATGCTTCCTCTCCTCCTTCTCTGGGCCTTCGAAAGGCATCACCGGCATCGTGGTCGGCTTGCCGCCAAGCAAGCCGACCACGATGCCGGTGATGCCTTTCGATTTGATACGCTTCTTCTCGTACGTGCGGGCTGCCTCCCTGAGCTCGTTCATGACATCGGACGTTGCGTTCAACGCACTGCGAGTCGCTGTGATCTCCGACTCAGTCGGAGTCTCGCACTCGGCGATCTGGTTGGCCGCGGCGCGCAACTCTGACGCCGAGTCCTTTGCAGCACGAATAGCGCCCCTCATGTAGAACTTTGACGTGTTGCCAAAGTGCAGTCCGTGCCGGCGATCGAAGTCGGCGAGGTTGCCCTTCAGAACTCCGAGGCAGTTGACTGCATCGTCCGCAGTCTGGACTAACGTCTGCTCCAGCTTGGAGAACTCTTGCTCCGTGGTAATGCGGTCGGTGGACTTGTCCATCTCGATGCGATCACGATTCGAAATGAGTTGGGACCGAGTACGGCTGCGAAAGTAATGGCTGCTCTCCTTTTTCGCGACAAGTGCGCGAGACGGAAAAACATAGTTAGCACCGCTGCTCATTACGCTGAAGGCTTTCGAAGGTGGGCTCTTAAACTGACGCCGATCCTGTCCCAACGCTTTTGACGCCCGTTAGTTGATGCTGAAGCCCCACGAAGGCTTCGGAGGTGAGAAACTCGTCCCCATAGCGACCAAAGCGAGCAACTTCAACACCCCTCGCTGTCGGTTCTCGAGCTGTGGGCTCATTTCGAAACGTGCCTCCGAGCGCACAAGTCGATACCCAAGCCAACAAGAACAAGACCAAGTCAACGCCAACTACGATCATGGGCAAGTCTACCGACCGCAACGTTACTACCGAGGAGTTCGCCAAGCTGGAGCAAGTGCTGAACCAAACCGCTGAAGACGCGTCCAACTGCCTCCGGCTGCTGAAGAAGCACCTGTCCGAGTACGACAGCCGCAATGGCAACCACTTCGTCAACACGGCGACGTCGTACATGCGAAGCGATATGCGCACTGCCAAGGACACGGCCATGGACCTGAAGCACGTGGCCCACCAGATCCACAAGAGCCACAAGCCGTCCAAGACGGAGATCTCCTCTGCTCGCAACATGATGGACGCCACGTCCAAGGCGATGGGCGTCTTGAACACGACAGCTCGCAACTACGACAAGGAGAACGGACAGTCGATGGGGGTTAAGGGCAGGATGGATGCCGCTTTTGGTGGGGACCGCCACAAGGAGAAGGACGAGCAGCACGGACTGTTTGGGGAGAAGGAGAACAAGCACAAGGAGTCTGAAGGTGGCTTCTTCGGGAAGAGCAAGGACGAAGGCGAGGGGCGCGGAGGTTTGCTCGGGAAGAGTGACCAGGAGAAGGACCAACACCGTGGAGGGTTTCTCGGCGGTGATGACAACAACGGCGGTGGCATCGTAGGGAGCACGGAGACTGTCGAGACTCTGGTGAAGAAGACTCTCCGTGACAACTTCAGCGTCAGCGCGCTGGATCACCAGATTTCGGCTGCCGAGAAGTCTCTGTCGCCGTCCATTGCGGAGCGCGCCAAGGAGGCAGTGCACGACGTGAAGGACAAGATCAAGGGGGACAAGTCGAGTCCGACCCACGAGGGGCGTCTCCACCACGAAGGCCGCCACGTCGAGCCGTAACGCGGGAACTTCTCCTGTGCTCGAGACGGGCTATGAAGGCACGGCACTCAACGTGTCGGGTCTATTGCATTTATTCATGACGAGAAGGAGAAACAATCTTGAAAGCAACTAAAGAAGAGTCATTTCTCACCTTCTCTTAGTGCTGACCGCTGTAAGCATCGATCTCACAAGCGACTTCGATTCCTTGTCAAGCGTCCGAGACTGACACGTATGTGGTGCGCGTCCACGGCTGGTCAAAGACACGTATTACGAACTTACGCGGCGACTTGCATGACGCCTTGGCACAGTTTCCACCTCGCGCAACACGACACCCATCGATCTGGAACTCGTAGTTCATTCCTGCAACCACTTGAGTGTGCAGCGACAGGATCGAGTTCGCGCAGACATTCGTTGTCGACAACGCCCTCGCCAAAACGCCACGAGTATCTGGCGTGACGGCTGCATGGGACCATCCTCCAAGCAGCAACTCGTCAGCATTCGCGACACCAAACGCTAGCAAGAGCAACGACACCAGCAGCATCTTCGAAGGAACAGTGAGGGTTGTTGACACTTTGTCATTTTCTATCAGTCTATGGTACTTTTCACATTGATGACTCGATGGCGGGTTGTGAATTGGTTTATAGACTTTATATGGCAGGGTCTGGCGTCACGCTACAATATCAGTGTGATGAAGCTGCTCCCACGTTAGTATTTGTCCTTAGAAATCGTACTCGTCATCACGCGGACTTGCAACTGACAGTTCCTCCTTCGATTCAGACTCCTCCATCGTATTCTCCTCAAGCGTTTTCGACTTCCTCGGGCCATGCTTCCACTCGCGGATATTTTCACGGAGCTTCTCGTCACTCACCAGTTGTTGGAGTGTGAGCGGCTCCCCTGTCAACGGACAGCGGTTGCCGAAATCGCGAAACCAAGCTTCTATCACTTGGCGCTCGAAGACTTGACCGTAAGGCGACCGCATCGGGTCTTTCAGCAGCTTCAGTGACACAGCACATTTGAACTCCAGGGGGATATCGCGCGACCCTGCTTTCTTTTTCTTCTTCTTGGAAGGGTCCCTTTGTTTCTTCTTGGGCTTCTCCTTGGGTGGTGAGTCTGCAGCAGGTGCTTTGGCATCCGTATCCTCTTCGGCTTCACCTTCATCCTCATCGGTTGCATCAGCGTCTTGAATCGTGATAGCATTTAGATTCGGCAAGTCCCCGAGCAGCTCGTATTCTTCCTTGCGAGACAAAGGCGTCGCTTTCTTGGCTGGGGAGGGCTTGTCTTGGAGCTTTGATGTTGGCGCTGCAGCATCGATCTGCTTTGGCGGAGATGGGGACGACGTAGACGGCAAATGCGACGCGATATCTTCCAGCATCGTGCGGATTTCGCTGTGGATGGTAAGATCTCTTGCGATAGAGCCGCGGTCGGTCTTGACCAACACTTCAGCCCCGTAGACAACCAGCATCTTCACGATTGCCACGCGAGAATGGTATGCTGCTTCGTGAAGCGCTGTCCAGCCGAGCTTGTTCGTCGCATTCTTGTTGACACCCCACTCCAGTAGCATTTTAACAGTGGGCCCATGGCCTTGACGAGCAGCCTCGGCCAGCGGGAACTGTCCCGGGAACGGACACAACGCAAACTCGGGGCATATTACATCAGGCTTGGCACCTGCACGCAAGAGCTCTTGCGCGATAGTCGCATAGCCTCGGTGGCAAGCGTCGTAGAGTGGAGTCCATCCTACTGAATTGGCCGTGTTCACGTTCGCTCCGGCGCGAATGAGTTTTATCGCCAAGGCCTCTAGACCGTAGGCGCAGGCAATGTGCAACGCTGTCCAACCGCACGAAAACGATCCGGGGCCACGGCGCGTTACTACGTTCAGGTCAGCCTTCCGCGCAGCCAGCTCCTTGAGGATGGCAATGCCAGCCTCCTGAGCTGTCATCATGTGGCAGGCAGAATGCAAAGGTGTCCAGCCGTCGTTGTTGGGCTGATGTAGCGTCGCCTTGTCCAGCACAATCTTGTCGCTGCCTACGTAGACGATCAGCTTGGCCTCGTCTTGAGTCTCGTCAACGATCACTGCTTTCTCGGTCTTGTCTGATGCTGGCTTGACCGCCTCTCCGTTCTCGAGCATGAGCTGCTGGAACTTGCCCTCGGGGTCGGGTGAGTGCACGATCAGCACCATGTTGCCGCCCTTGAAACCACGCGCTTGGTCTCGAGGGTTCTTCGGACCGACGTGGAAGTCGTACAGGCGGTACAGATCGGGGAAGCGCACGAAGCGCGGGTCTAGACCCTGCACCATGGCGTCCCCGAGGATCATGGTGCAAGCCAGCATCTGCTCGAACGAAGCCTGCGTCGACGCCGCGCCGCCCATCGCCAACTGCTTCACAAGAAGAGGAAAAACGACAAGTACGCTGCAAAAGGCGGAGTGGGAAGGTGTCCGCTCGCTCGGTAGCGACCGTTCACTCCTTGAGAATGTGGGCTACACTGTCAAAGCGAAGTCGGTTGCAATTTGGTGTCAACGGATATCTGCTTACGCTAGACGCTGGTCTCTTTACTGCGGAGCCGGGGCTGCAACGACGGACTTGAGCTCCGTGGTCTTAGTCCAGGGCTGGTAGAACACTCGCACCAGGAAGCGGGTGACTTGGTCGTGAGAGGCGCTCGAGCCCTCGACAGCGAACTCGTAGTTGGTGCCGGCCACGACCTGCGAGCGCACGGACAAGACGGAGGTCACAGTGAGGTCCGACTCGGCCAATGCGCGATCCAAAGCCGCGCGGGCCTCGGGCGTGACGGCGGCGGGGGACCATCCACCGACCATCACGGGGCCAGGCATGTCTGCAGCGTGGGGGTCCTTGCGAGGATTCCTTGATTCCGATTCCAGTTTATGTCCTGTCCTGCAAGAACAAAGGTAAAGCAAGAATAGACAAACCACGCAGCTCACGTATCAACATGTAAACCAACAGTATAGCGACAGCATGGTCGCCTACCCAGTCTTTTCTTCTACCACTTTCAATGTGAGCGCTGGGCGCCCCAATGCTTTACTGTGCGCTCGGGGCTGCCAACCACCTCCATCTCGTTCGTCATACCTTCTGTTGCCTATTCCTCCTTCTTGAACATTTTCTTGAACATGCCTCCAATACGCGACTTCCGGTGTCCGTCTTCCGTGTACAGACTGTTCCGGTTACCGTTCGCCAAACTTCCGCGCTCAGGAGGACTCATGCCCTCCGCGTGCGGCGAGGATCCACGCGGCACCGGGTTATTCATAATCGTGTCTAGCGTCGCGCGGCGTTCCGTGCGAGTGGGGTTTGCGTTGAGCGACACCGAGACGGGCACGGGCCCAAGTGAGGTCACAGTGTCCGACCGATTTTCGCGCTGCTCGCTATCTCTGGCAGTTGCACTGCACAAAATCAAACCACAACACGTTAGCTATGTCAGCACAAGTAACGCAAAATGACCGACAGTGAACTTACGAGGAGCGATGGCCAGCCATCGTTGATGATCTACGAGTAGTGTACTCGCTGCCGCGTCCGTTGTCATACGACGGCTTCGAGTCCACAGCCATCGCCCGCATGCGCTCCAACAGGTCCTCCGAGACTCCGTCGGATTCCGCTAGGTTGATGATGTCTAGCAGGACATCCTGCTGCTGCACACGAGCCTTGAGTTCTGCCGAGTAAACGGAGCGCTGCATCCGCAGATCCTCCTTCAATTCTGCCACCTGTTTCTTGTACTTCTTCATCTTCTCCTCCTGAGACTTGATTAGCGCAGCGTGGGTGCTCATGAGACGCAGGTTGGCCTTCGACTGCTGCTTATTGTGCTGGTTAAGCGCGGCGAACGATGCACCAGCAGCCGTGTAGGCATCCTTGATCTTCTTGTTTTCAGACTTCAGGTTTTCATTTTCCTGGGACAGCAGCTGAATGAGTTCACGGCCCTTCGTCACCTCCTTGCGCAGGTAGTCAATCATGCGCTCAGAGTCGTCGAGCAGCTTGCTGTCGTCCATGGACTCGCGCTCTATCCTGCTCGATCGCATACTGTTCCGGTACACCGGGGGCGCGTCGGTATCATAGATGCTGCTGTCCGCACTAGGCACAGAGGAATTCCGAACCTGGTTTAGCTCTTGCTGCAGCGACGAGTTCTCCGCTTCGATCTCCATGCGCGCGCGTTTCTCGTCCTCAAGACGGTGCTTGAGAAGCTCTACCTCGGTCTCCATTGCATCCTGCTCTTTTCGTTCAGACAGAAGTTTGTGGTACTTGCCCACTTGCTTCTTCATCTTAAGAGTGCTTTGCATTTTGATGACAGCATTCCGGAACTTTGCATACTTCTTTTCCGCGAGATACTGACGGTACGCAGTTTGGACCTTGATCGCGCTCTTCTCCTTCATCATCAAATACACACGCTGACGCGAGCGCACTCCACGCCACACACTTTGCACAATGGTGCACTTCCTGCGCTTCTCCAAGTATGATCGGCGCTGTATCCGGCAGCGTTGAAGGGCCTGAACTTTTGCGATCATTGTGCGGACCTTCTTAATCTTTCGTCTCGCCATCCACCGGCGCGCAGTCTGCTGGATCACAATTGCTTGGTCATGCACGAAAGTGGTGCGCCTGTGCTCCAGGAACTCAAGCACGTCCTTGCCGAAGTAGACCAGGCTCTTACCTACCACGAACGTTGGTGTCCTGGAGTGTTCACTGCCGTCTTGCGTTCGGGCAAAGTCATCTCCACTAAGTAGTTCCTTCGCAAGCTGTTCGCAAGCCTCAGTGACAGTTGTGGATGCTGCAGCGATAGTAGCACCCTTCTTGCTTCGCATCATCACAAATCGGCGCAAGAACTTTTCGTGAGCCATCTTGTTGGGGAATGCGGCGCGTGTGATACGGATGGCCTCAACGACACCGGCGCAGCGAAGCTGGTTCACAACCGCATCGATCTCGTAGACACTCGGGCTCTTTTGCGAGTTGGGTTTAATGCAACGTACATAGTGCACCTCAGTGCTGGAAATGTCACTCATCAACAGCGACAACTGTGCTTTGAATTTGTAGCTCACGGTCTCTTGCATGAAGGTTGACGTTTTCCGTCCGACAGTACTGCGTCGTCCCGACTCCATCATGGTTGCCGCACGGACAGCCAGATCCGCGTCTGTCATGAATGCTGTGTTGTTGTCGTCGCCGAATACCATCGACAGCAAGCCATTTGAGCTCGTACCAAGCAGCTCCAGTAGATCAGTCTGCAACGAGTCCTTGTTCTTCTCGACAAAGCCTTCCGCGTCGTATGTCACGGGGCCCGCATAGTGGTGCAGCATGAAGTGCGTCTGACTGAGGCGTGCTCGCTCAAGACGTGGATGTGACTCGCGCAGTGACACAAGCTTCGATACAAATGACAAATCACTTCCCATGGGGCGCACACATTCTTCGTTCAGCAGTGCCATCACGCCCATCGAGTTCTCCAGTAGATCCAACATGTCTTGGTTGTCGCGGTACTTCACGAATTCCCAGGCAACGCCCTCTTGCTGGTACTCCTCCTGAACCGTCTTAAACACATCCATCGTGAACTTCTGCTGCAGTTTTTCGTTCGCAAAGTTAATGCAGAACTGCTCGAAGCTGTTGTGTTCGAACGACTCGAAGCCGAAGATATCCAGCAGGTCGATATGCAAGTATGACGGCGTCGAAGCGCCTCTGTCCGCCGAGTTCGAGATACTGTGGTTCACGCGTCGCACCAAGTAGCCAAATACTCGCGCATAGATCTCCTTCGCTAAAGCGTCACGATTGTTGCCGGCATGCAGAGCTGACAGCGGGACGCAGTACACCTCCTGGCGCGCCTTGACGGTACGGCTGCAGAGCTGCTTGCTCAACGCGGTCACTTCCACACCCAGCAGCTTCGCGCACTGCTCGATTTCCATCTTCTGCTGTTCAATCTGCTCCGCAGTGACAGGGGCAGAAGTCGCTGACGCATTCAACGAAGCAACCGCCTGGCTGGCATCGTCCTTGTTTGACTCCAAAGGAACAAAGTCGAGCTGGCCCAGACGCAAGATACCGCAGAGAGCACTGAAGAGCTGGTTCTGCTCCTCGTCGCTGAGCCCAATGGTACTCAGCGCATCACGAGTGACCTGGTACCGTTCAAGGTCCGTCTGGCCGTCCAGAATGAGTTTCTCGTCCTGCAGGTACCTGAACTCGCTCGCGGACGAGTCATCACTGAAGCCAAAGATATCCTCCTTGGCGCTCACAAGTTGGTAGAAGATGTGGTAGTTGCGTTCGCCCGCTGCCTGCGCCACCACGCGCGACTTCTCGAGCAAATAGTGCCGACACTCGGCACCTACAAGACAGAGCTCGTTATTGAACTGCAGCTGCGTGAATTTTCCGAAGCGACTCGAGTTGTCGTTGCGGATGGTCTTGGCGTTTCCGAAGGCTTCCAGCAGCGGGTTGCTCTTGAGCACCTTCTCCACCACAATCGTCTCTCCGCTCTCCGTGGGGTGCAGGCGCTTGGCCATGCCCATGGAGATGCTGGCCAGATGCTCCATCATAATCTTGACCGTCTCGGTCTTGCCCGCGCCGGACTCGCCGCTCACCAAGATGCTCTGCGGCATGCGGTGCTGCTTCATGTGGTGGAAGGCCTCGGCGCTCGTTGCGTACACGTGGGGCGGCATCTCGTCCCACGGCGTCTGCGTGTACTGGTCGCGCAGCTCCTCCGAGTAGAGTTTCTTGAGCCACTGGTACGGGTTCACGGCCACCACGATCTTGCCCGTGTACGTGTACGGCTCCTGGGCGTAGAAGCGCTCGCGCACGTTGTACACGATCGCGGGTTCGTGTAGGTGGCCCAGCGCGCACATATCCTCGGCGCCGATGCTGCCGTTGTTTTCCTCGCCCGCCAAGTTCTGCAGCGGCAGCGAGTCGGGCATCCCGTCGTCGTTCAGGTCCACGGTGCGCTCCTCCGCGGGCTCGTCTTGCTCCTGCTCGCGGGCCACGCGCACGCGGAAGACCTTGCCACTCGCGTCCACGGACAAGACTGTGGCCGGCACCCACACGAGCTTCTCGTCCGGGATGAAGACGCGGATGCCCTCCATGATGCGGAAAAGGAGTGATAGTACGTCGGAGAAACGAGCTGCAGTGCGGACTGAAGGTGGGGGAGCCCGTGCGTGGCGTCGAGCAACCGCGATCAGTTTGGGGAGGGTAAAGACCGGTCTATGCACAATGAACCTATGTTTTGTATTGGCGGCAAGTCATAAGCGCCAGCAATGGAGATTTGGTGAGCAGCGACGCAGCTATGGAGGTTGTACTGTTGGAGCTTCCTGCCAACCTTGGTGCGGCCCACAGCAGGACGCGTAGCCGGCGGCTACTAGCCGCTCGAATGCAGTAGCGTCGTCCGCTTGTCCTCCTGCTACGTCGGGACGACAAAAAAGCACCGCCCGTCTCCACCGAATTTGAGTGACACCCTCTCTACAGTGACCTGATATCATCAGATGGCTGCACTTATTATCGCTATTTTTACGGACGAGAGCATGAGGGCCCCAGCTCCGGGCGTCGCCATTGAGAGTGCGAGTTCTGTTAGCTCGCGCAGCACTGCGTAAATCATGCGCTCCGTGCGCTTCCAGGAGCGCGCCGACCGAGTCGAGTACGACGCGCTCACGACTGCCGAGCTGCTGGGGTCACAAGGAGGAGACGAGGACGAGAGCGAGATCCAAACAGACAGGAGTGAAGGCACCTATAGAGAAGAGCTGCAGTACGCAAGTGAAGACGACGAGCAGTCACTGCTGAGTCAATTGTCGGCGCTACAAGCGGCCGAGCGACTTCAATCTGTACGCTTCGAAGACGAGCTGCAGTCCGACGACGATTCACAAGAGGCTCAATACCCTTGCGCTATTGCAGCAGGAATCGATGCCTCGTTGTCATCTCCGCGATCTCCGTTGCTCAAGAAGTTTGCTCCTATTCAAGATCGCCGGGTGAACACTATTCTTCTTGAGGCACTGCATCTCACCGATATATCGAGAGACGAAATCGGACTGATAGAGCGATCGGTCAAGCGCCTGAATGACGCGATTCTGGGCTTTGCCTTGCTAGTTGACAAGCAGGTGAGAATCATTGGTGCTACGAGTCCCGAGGAGTGTGGGCGTGTCAAAGCGGAGATACAGGACTTGTCTCGTCAGCTCAAGGCCTCGAATGCACTGATTGAAAGCACTTGTGCACGAATGAAGAAGCATTTGGTTGTGGGACGGAACCAAATCAGCGCTCACAAGCGCAGACTTATGACCGACCAAAGTGAGACAGATAATTCAGATAGCGAAATGTCGGAGTGTACATCGCCGCGCTGTAGTGTCAACGAGCAGCAGCAGCAGCAAACGCAATGTAGACCACAATCGACGGGACAAGTTGGAATTCGCTTTAACCGGTCGCCCCCGCGACCAACTCTCGCACCAAATATCCCCTATGGCTGCAGAGGCCTCGCCGCCAAGAGCGCGAGCGCTATTCCTCCGATGAAGTCGAGTACCGTTTGTCCAGACAAGAGAAATAGCTCGCCATCAGTAGCGCGAACACCTCGACCCGCGATGGTGCCCCTTGTCTGGGTTCTAAAACCTCGTCCTGTCGTTGAAGATGACGAAGATGACATCTCTTCTGCTGGTATAGTGTCGCGCAATCTGTTTTCATCCGTGCTGGATGCCGTGGGGCTGCACGATAAAGAGTTCCTGGACATGAGGGACATGAGGACGCTCCTGCATGGAATACTCGCCTTTTTCATCGCTCGAAATCCGGCGCTGAAATTCCTGGACAAGGCCTATCATCGTCGTCTCATGCCGGAATATGTCAACCAACTAGCGGACTCGTTGGTGATGGATATGCAGCTCATTCCACAGGTAGGCGAAATTGTCTGCCGTTCTTGCATTGCCTTGCTCACCAACACTTCTTTCGTCCATGGTCTATTTAGCTCTCTGGGAGGTCAGTCATTGTGACCCCGGTCCAGACGCTCGAGGAGTACATGTGCACGGAACCGTTCCGCTTCGACCGACTGCTGCTCAAAGTCCATGTGAATGCTAGCGACAATTCGATGAACGATCCATCGAATGACTTCTTCACTCCGCCGCTGTTCGCGGACGCTGCAGCAGAGGCGGCCGCCACTACATACCCCACGAGTCCATTCAAGGAGCAGATGACTCGCAACGGAGGCATCATGAACGGCGGCAAGGCCGTCGAGCTCGTGGTGGCCAAGCCGCGTGATCCCGAGTTGATTGAAACTGCAGAGCAAACGCTGGGCATGGCCAAGCTGTTGCACGAGCTGGCCACGGCTGAGTGCGAGGCGCGGAACGGCAACCGCATATCGATCCGGGCCCAAGTGCCACACTCCAAGGAATTCTCAAGGGCGTACATCGCCTCATCAAAGGAGCTGATGCTCCAGGAAACGGGTTTAAGTTGAAGTGGCCCATTCGAAACGGAGCAAATGCACTTCAACGCGCATCACCAATGCCTAAGGAGAAAGAAACTAATTGCGTGCGTGCAAGCCTTCCCGGGTAAATGGCGGTCAGGCTAGTCGCCAGCTGCTTGATAGTCGCCCCTGACGCTCGACTACTCGAATGCATTTATACATCGCACGATCACTCGTGGGTTACCACTAACTATTGTCACACCCTGCTCGGCCGCTTATCGCCCCACTAAACCCTTGCTGTCCTTGACAGCTCCACACGGTGTTTGAAAAAAAAAAAAAACTCGCTCGACTACTAGTACTCCACCATGCGTGTCGAGTGGTTGCTGGCGCTGCTGTTGCGGCGGTACTGTTGTGCTCGTCGTTTGCGCTCCCGCTGCTCCTCCTCGGGGTTCAGCGTGGGCACGCTGTACTCGCAGAGCGAGACGTAGGACGACCCACGCTCTCGGATCGCACAAGGCGCGACGCTCAGGAACTTCTGCACGGCGAAGGATTCCCGTAGAAATGCCATCTGTTGTACTGCTCGTAGGAGCTCCTGGAAGCTGTCGCACCTGGACTGCAGGTGCGATCGGTCATGTCGTTTCCAGAATGTCAGAAAGCCTGCGTGGGGCAAAGCGGGCAATGCGAACGCCATGATGGCGCGCTCGAGCTTGTCCTCCTGGGTCATGGCAACGGGGGCGACGCCCCTGGCCAGTCTGGACACCGCTTTGCTGCGGTAATACTGCTGTCTGTTGTCGAGGATCTCGCTGAGCTGGCTGTGAAGGTCCTTGAAGTCCGAGTAGCTGCGGCGGATCGTGTACGTCTGCAAGGGGGCATCGTGGTCCACCACGTCGATGTGGTACATGACCTTCTTCTCGCGGCCTCGCATGGAGAAGCCGGAGAGCACGAGGTCTGTGCATGCGTCCGAGGAGGACGCGGTGGAGCGGCGACTGGACGTGGACCGGCCCAGCTCCTGCTGCCTGATCTGCTGCGTGTTGTCCGAGTGCTGCCTGGCTGCCACGCCAAGCTTCTCGAGCTCCAGCTCGTCGTCTGCGCAGCTCATGGTCGCGTTGGACGGGGGCTCGCGCACGTCGTCCTCATCCAGCGGCTGCGGCTTGTCCTCCGTCTCGCAGACGGGGTTCAACGTGGCGTAGATGCTGCTGCTGAGCGTGAGTGCGTCGGCCTTAATGGGCGACGGGACCAGCGCCTGCGCGGCCGCGAAGTACCAGTCCGGCAGGCGGTCCACGGCCGCCTCGAGCTGCTGCCCGCGCGACACGAAGGCGGTGGGCTCCGCCATGCTGTGCGAATTGACTTGTGTCTTGCGGCGCAGAACCGCCGCGGAGGGCAGCTGTGGGCTCCCGCTTGCCCATCTCCTTTACGTCCCGGTTTTGCTCGGTGAGAAGGTTATACTACGTTTCTTTTGAAACTGAATGTGTGACGAACTTGGATATGTTACGAATTTGTTGAGCCTACACTATTATTGACTTTCTACGCTTTGAGACTTAATATGTCGGCGACCCAAGACAACATGTGCCGGGTCAACTTGGATGCTTTTGCCGCCACGCAGCTGGTCCTCTCGTTGATGGCACAGCCTGCTGGCAAATTCGTGACTAGGCGCCCGACCTGCTGCTGCTATTCGCGCTTGAAGCTGTACAATCCGAGCGCCGGCGGAGTTGAGCTTTGTATCGGCATTGGAAAGGCCGAGCTGCCTCGGCCGGAGCTTCGGTTTTAGAGCTTGTGAAAAGTAGAACGCGCGAGAGAGCAGAGGACCTCCTCGCTGCGAGACTCGCAGTCCCCCCCCCCCCCCCACACACACACACCGCCGCTCTATATGACTGCTGGAGCAATGGCGTCGACGGCAATTGCATGACCTGCTTTGCCGGGCTTTGCTCATGGCTTTCATCAAGCAAGCGTCTTTATCATATGGCTATCTTCGGCCGTGCTAAAAACATGCAAATAGCGTTTCAAAAGCGTCCAAAAAAGTGTCCTCTGTCGGAGTGATGATCAGTTGAAGTAGTCGAGTCACTCGTTGCAGCATTGCTGCTGCGCCATGAGCTCGAAACGAGCCTCCTCAAGCAAGCGGAAACGGGACTCTTGCTGCCGGCTGCAAGATCCAAGCCGTAGATTTTTGCTCGAGCGCTCTCAGACCAGCACCGGCGAAACGCTGCGTTCTCTTTCGGTTGCGAGCTCCGACTTCTTCTGGTGTCGCAAAGCTTAGCGCTGCTTCGACGGCGATGGCATTTTTCACCAGACAAGCCAGGAATACCGTCAGTATAAATAGTTATAAAGATCAGCGCCACCGCACCTCCGACTTCCCCTCAGAGACCACCAGCCTCCTTGGCACCGCAACCTCCGCCACCTTGATCCAGACAACGTGATCCGTCCAGTTGGCGCCCGCGTGGCACTTTTTGGCACCCTTTTACACATTGCCATGACGTTCCAGCGATCGCCGCGGTCTGCCGCTGAGCGCCGGCGCGAGCGCGAGATGCAGTACGAGCTGCTCAAGTTCCACCGTAACCAGGCTGACCCGATCGCCACGAACCTCACCAAGAAGCGCACTCGGGAGCCTCGCGTCGAGATGGAGACCAACCCGTTCTGCTTGGAGCGCCAACTGGCCGACAACTACCAGCAGCTCAACTTCAACAAGGTGAATCGCTGGCCCCACGATGGATAACTCAAGAGTGACGTAAAAATTGGGGGTGTTGCGTAGACTAACATCAGTCGTTGTATCAATGTAGAACCCTCGCTTCTACTCAGTCTCAATGCAGGACGGCGCGCGCGTCGAGCAGAATCCTCGCAACCATTCGAGCGTAAGGGTTCACCGTGAAGCCTGCATCTTGTTGAAGTGTATCTCACATCTTTTGCTATGGATCTGTAGTTCATCAACCAATCCGCCGACTTGCTCGCCAGCTCGCGTATCGATGTACGTGCGCGACCCGAGTTCTCCACGTTACCACCTGCCACCTCGTACCTGCCAGCGGTAGAGCAGTTCACAGCCCCGAAAGTGGTTAGCGTCGACCCGAGCGACCTTCGACAATTTCCTGCAGAGCGCAGCTGTAAGAGCAGCGTTGCGACCAAGAGTGCTTCGGACGGCAAATCAAGCACTCGACACTTGTTCCCGCCAGGTCACGACCAGTACGGGTGAGTCGCTCCCTCTAGTCATACATACGTTCGCCACTCAAGCGTTCAGAACTCACGAGCTCGTTTTGCTTCAGCACGCACCTGACATCGCAGAGCGTGACGTTCGGTCACCGTCCTAGTGTACGTCTCATACTTTTTAGCAGAAGATGCAACGAGCTTACTTGCATCATGTCGATCGTCTTCATGCCAAACACCCCAGTCTGCAGCAAGGATGTTCGACCACCTGAGCAACACCATCAGCGGCGCCAATAGTCCAAGAAATCCAGGCGGCAAAACTTCACGCAGGGCCTCCTCGACCCCTGTAAGAACAGGAATGAGCGTCATGGAGCTGGCACAGCTGCTGGCCCCAGTAAATTCATCTCTATCCTCTTCAGCAGCTAGCAAGAACTCGAGCAAAGCATTGCAGCGCTGGAAAGCAGGGTCAACTGAAAGGTCCCTTACTCCATGTGAAGCTTTTCCTTTGGATGAAGCGGTCGACGACGAACTCAGACGACAAGAAGCCGAGAAGAGAAAGCGCAAGGTAGAGCTGGAGAGGGGGTTCATCAACTTCGTGTACAACCCACCTCGTGAGCTCAAGCCTGGTCAGTTTCTACCACCGGACCAAACGACTGCGCAGCTCATCGATAAGTATCGTAAGCTAGCTGTCGGCAAGTTGCCAGACATTTTCTAGTCCCCATGAAATGCATGCATTATTGTCAAAGCAACCGACCAAATAATATATGTGAATTTGTTTCAGCTGAGCACTACCAGTATATATGCACGACAATCAACTCTCTTGGGTGGCTAAATATGCGTGGCATTATTGCTATATCTCGGGCGCCTAGAAGTCCGGGTCCCAATCGCATTCGTTTCCGGGATCCTCGACCTCGTGGCGAAAGTCCTCAAAGTTAGATGTATCAAAGTCGTCGCGGACTTGGGGCACGATAGGAGGCCTCATACTTTTGTTTCGCAGACTTTCCCACTGAAAGCTCGAAAACCAGCGATGATTGATAATGTCCTTGATCCCGTGCTTCATGTTTCCTAGCCGTCGCGCTGGATTCTGACACAGCAGCTTCTGTACGAGGTCCACACTTGCTCGGCTGCGTTTCGCAAAATAATCAGAGGATAGAAGTGAGCTCGAGGTCACAGAGATGAAGACACGGTCAACTTACCCCATGTAGGCCGGGAATTTAATGTTGCCCTGAATAATGAGAGCGTAAATCTGCATAGGATCCTGAGCGTAGAATGGGGCCGACCCCGTCATAAGCTCGAAGATAAGAATGCCCAAAGCCCAGTAATCTACGGCCTTATCGTGACCCTTGTTCAAGATGATCTCAGGTGCGAGGTAGTCTGGTGTGCCACAAAGAGTCCACGTGCGGTCCGTCACAAGCTTAGCTAGTCCAAAGTCTGCCAGCTTCATGAATCCTTCGTTGTCCAGCAGAATGTTCTCCGGCTTCAGATCACGATACACAATGCTCTTTGAGTGCATGTGCTGGAAAACTAGCACGACACTGGCAATGTAGAATCGTGCAATGGGTTCCTCGAAATGGTCTCTTCGACGCAAATACGTGAACAGCTCGCCTCCCAGTGCAAGCTCTACCAGGAAGTATAAGTGCGTTCGATCTTTGAAGGTTGTGTAAAGCTTGAGAATGAACGGGTGGTCTAGAGCAAGCATAACTCGTTTTTCGTTCAACACGTGCTCCTTCAGGTTGTTCTCCACAATATGCGACTTGATCAGGCATTTTAGTGCGTATGCGCGGTTTGAAGCAGCATGACGCACTAGGCGGACACGCCCAAAAGCACCGCGGCCCAATGTCTGAAGAACTTCAAGCTCTTCGCGAGGGATTTCCATGTAGTACTTGTAGTCCGCGGGGTCCACTAGTTCCTCGGCTGATGCTCGCCGGTGCGCGAGGTGTTTCGCCTCTAGTTGGGCTGGTTCTCGGTCCATAAGCTCCTGGAGTGTGCCGAGCATTGCAATGAAGTGCTCACGTACAAGAGTGACACACTGCACTCTTGTGACTGCCGTGCAGGTTGCAGACCTCATCTCATCCTTAAAAAGAGCCATCTCACCAAAATGATCGCCAGCCTTCAGTCTTCGGATAATGTTTTCCTCGCTCGTGTTGGCGTCCAGTTGAGTGACGACAATCTCGCCCTTGGTGATGATGTAAAACTTCTCACCAACCTCTCCCTGCCGCACAATTGCAGCTTTCCCTTCAAACTCCTCCCAGTCCATTGCTGCTGCAACCTGCTGCTTTTCGGATGAGGTAAGTTTGCTGAGTATCGCAACCTTCTCCAAAACCTCAAGTGTCCGGTGAAGACGATTAAGCTTGTGCGAAGCTAGGATCTCCCTGAAAGTGTTACGCTCCAGAGCCCAGAGCTCGACTTCAGTCACTGCACGGATTGTGGCAGCGCGTGGCATGTTGTAGAGCAATGCCAGTTCGCCAAAACCCAAGCCAGGACCCAGGTAGCCGTAGCGGATCGGTGGTGCTTCGCCCATTGACACTAGAATTTCGAGCTGCCCACTTTCCACTGCGTAAAAGTTGTCTCCTTGCGCTCCTTGCTTGATCACGAAGTGACCGGGTTCAACGCGCATCGGGAAGAAGGCGTCCAAGCAATCTCGAAGCTCGCCGTACGACTGGCCTTTGAACAGCACGTTCGATTGTAGCACTTTGAGCAGAAGCTCTCTGGAGCTATCTCCTTTCGGGTATACTACGCGCTCCTTTGTCGACATGATCTTCCGACTTGGCATGACTTCAGCACTAACCTCGACACGGCGCAATTTGCCTTTTGACCCAGCGGTATGCCCGCTGCTATCGGGTCCGCCATTTTCATCCGTCGAGTTGTATCGACTTTTTGCGTCGCTGTCAGAGTGATCGATGCTATCTCGTAGCAACTCCTTTGCCTCGTCAAGTAACGTGAACCGCGAGCTGAAGCTGCCTCCCTTTTGAAGCGTATGTTCGGCGTTCGACACGCGGGACTCTTTGTCTTTCTCCTTGCCCCTCACCTTTGCCACCATCGTTGCCGCTGCAGCTCTTTCAGGCGTTACCTTCTCATCCGAGTCGCCACCAGGCGATGCGTGCATCGGACCAATGTAGCCGCCATTGGCCAGTCGTTCCTGCAAGGCGCGAATGACTTGGTCCTTGAGCATCAGCTCCTTGCGAATGCGTTCATACTCGTGCTTGGACACGCCGCCGCCCATCGAAAAGGTCGCAACTGGCAGTCGAAAAGAAGTTCGTTAGGCGTGGGGCATCCCCTGACAGGTAGGAGTCGAGAGTGTTAGCTGCAGGTAGACGTCCGACCCGCGCCGACTTGCATGCACGGGCGGCAACGCTGAGCCAGCTGTGACAAGAATTGCTGCCTTCGCCAGTAGAAATGCGTGCAGGGCTTGGTCGTCCACGCCAGCGCCGACCAAAGAGGCTATTTTTTCCTCCGCCACCAGGCCAGGCTCAGACGCCTCGGCTAAAAGCAAAAATAGTCGCGCTAACTAAAGATTGAGGCGACCAGCACTTCTCTTCTCACAGGAAGTCCATTGGCTCATTGCATGCTTCATATGCGCTTGATGCGGCTTGAGCCATGCAGCCGCAGCAACGCCATTCGGAGAATGACTACATGTTGGACCGGCTACACGTTGCCACGTGATCATGAAAGGGCGGCGCAGGAAGTTCGGTAAGTCACCACGGGCTCCGCTAATGCTTACTGCTTCTGCCACAGGGACGACGACGAGCAGCGGCTTCAGCGCATTTCGTTCGCGTCGAACCCAACATTCGATGGATCGACTCTGCTGGATCGACTGCTGTCCTGGAGGCGCTTTTTAAAGTGCAGAGCTAGTTTAACTGCGCAACACGCCCGAAATTTTGCGACGTTGGTCGAGTCAGTGCTTGGTAGCTTGTAACTCGAGTTGACGTCCTGGTTTCCCCTACTACCCGCTAGTAGCGGGCGGGAGAGAGTCGGCACTTGCAAGCCACACAGCTCGATGGCAACGCGTTGGAGGAATTAATCTATTCAAGTAGATCGAGACCATTTTCAAAACGTAAGTATATTACAGAGAGTAGACTGGTCTACTTAGCTTGCCGTAGCAAGCTTGGTGTGACAAGGTTTGGCAATACAATTGAAAGTGAGGCACATTAATGTCATTTAGCTCTACCTAACGCCACCTATAGCTTGGCAAAGCTTGGCAATACTCGAGGTGCTGCATGCACCCTGCGTGGGCGGCCAAGGCAGTCTCAGGATCGTAGGTGGCGGCGATCTGGCCGGTGGCACAATAAAAAGTGGTACTGCAGCACCGTTGCCCGAGTACGCAGAGCCCCAGTTCCTGGAGCGCGTCGTTATGAGCATGCTTGCTGGGTTACCAAGCTGATGCTTTCCTTTTACCTTTAATCTCCGGGCTGCATCCCGGCAGCTACTGTAGCAGGTTGCCGTGGCAGAAATGAGGCGCGCGATGCAGCATGGATGAGAGGCATGTTTCTAATCAAGCTACCGGGCTGCCTCTTGATCCTAGCGCTACAGGGCCAGTGCTGCATGATGGATTCGGAATGCTTGACTTCGCCCTGGTTTTGCTGAAGTAGTCACTGGAATCTACTTCCGTTTAAAGAAATGGCTTCGATCTACTTGAATAGATTAATTCCTCCAACGCGCGCCGTCGTTTCGGAGAAGAGAAACCGCATTGCGATGCCCCAGCAAAATAACCAGCAACCCAGAGTTGATCATTCTCCAGTTGATCATTCTCCAAACGAACGGCCTCGACCTTCGACTCGCTTCGCAGTCGTCTAATATCGTTATCATTGCCCTAAGTGAGGGTTGTCTCCCAGTTGCCTAACGCGACAACTACTCGGTACGTCGTCGCTGCAGCGTTGCTAACTGGAGCAACTTGTTTTCCGACACTCACCTGTCGATTTGCGAGCAGCTTCGACCGCGTATTTCATACCAGCCGCCAGTTTGAAACCCTCCTCATTCCGCATTTTGCGCCCTACAGAACAAGTCTCACCCTGAAGTGAGTGCCGAATCAGACTCAGACCTCATGCGCGTCGTAGCCCCCCACAGCCTTCGCTTTAGCGAGTCGGCGCTGCCCGAGCACTTCGACGAGTCGTTCCAGCTGCCGCCCAGCGCCAACCGCAGCAGCCTCGCAGCGCTGGACAAGCCGTATACCGGCTTCAATGACCCGTTCGGCATCCGCGACAGCTACACGAGCGAGGCCAGCGGCTTCGACGTGCTCAACTTCTGGAGCGTCGATGCGGACCATGACGCGTCGCACAGCCAGCTACTCACACCCACGGGCCTCATGGACCCGTACCAGGGCGTGACCGTTGAGGTGAACAACCACTCGATCAACAACCAGGGCGTCGTCATGTACCACGTGGACATCAAAGGCCCTGACGGGCTTCTCTCCACGTACACGATCCGGCGCCGCTTCCGCGCCTTCAAGCACCTCCACAGCGAACTGAGTCGCCTGCTGGCCGAGTATCAGGCGTCCCGCGTCCAATTGGAAGCGTGCATAGCGACGTCCCCCGACGGCCCGGAGAACCACATCCCACTGAGCCCTCACAGTGCCGCGGTGCTCACCAAGGCCCCACCAGTGTCCAATACCAACTACAGAACAGTCACGTTGCCGGCCTTGCCCAGCGCAGGCGTCTGGAGTTACCTTAAGCGCCACGACGTGCGGCTGGTGGAGCAGCGCAAGAAGCGGTTCCAAGAGATCCTGCGACTAGCTATTCGCCACCCGGCCACCAAGACCAGCGAGGTGCTGGACGAGTTCCTGAGCGTCGCTCCCAGCGAGATTTCGCAGCGAGGCTCGTCGTACGTGTCGCTGCAGGATTACAGCGTGCCAGTGTTTGACCGCCAACGAGAGTCCATTGAGCGACGACAGAGGAAGATGCGAGTACTGGAAGTTCGACGACTGCGCGCAGGTTCCGACAGCCAATTCGGAGAGCGGGCGCATCAGTAGCGAGCCTGTACAACTCACAGTAGCTGTATCGATAGTAATGAACGTTTTCGTGACGGGAAGAAATCGCGTGTTCTCCATATTTCATTGATGGCATCCATGGTGGACAACTAGAACTGCGACCGCAACCCACCCTTGCTCTTGCCGATGTGCACGGGCAGTTTAGATTTCGTGTCCTGCGCGGAGCGCGTCGGTTTCCGAAACAGGATGCGACCATCACCGCCGGTAGCTGCTCGTCGAGGCGGCGTGTCGGCTTCTGACAGATTCGTCTTTTGTTTCTTGCTCTTGGGCATCGTTGACGATGTGGACGGCAAGCCAAGTGCACCGGAACTGCCTGATATTGCACCGCTGACCTCCTTCGCGCGGTAGAAATCTGGTGCGAGGTCCACAAGCCAACGAGGGTCGATCCTCGACACATCGCGCACAAACTCCTCCGTGGTGAGCACGCTCTGGTGGAACATGATCCAGTCGGGGAGCGTGCCCATGTGATAGTACACGGAGGTTGGGTGCAGTTGCACGGGTCGCTGGTCCCGCAACGTACGGTAGACACCGTCTGCATGCAGCTTGGCGGCGTTCGCAAAGTAGCCGCTCACCAGGCACTTGCGCATAGTCGCGCTACGAGCCTTGTCATCTTCGTTGTCGCTGCTACTGCCGAGTCTCACGTAGCCATCCTCGTCATCGACATTTCTGTTCCCCAAAGTCTTGAAGCGGGTCACATACCGCTTGAGATGCCGACGGATTTCTGAAGCGCGTAAAAGCGCCCGATGGCTCAACAGGTAGTCATCGCACCATGATCGGCTCCTGTTATTCTCTACGAATTCATCGTAGATGGACAAGTACATCATGTGGTCGCCGTCAGGGTGTGCAAAATGCTCCATGGCCTCGGCGACTTTTTCCTGTCGCTCTCGGGAACCGCGCGAACCCAGAAAAACATCCCCAACAGATAACACACTAGCAATGCTGAGCATCTCACGCGTGCACTTAAAGTGAAATGAAGAGAGCAAAACTTTTGCCAGCGCTGGCGCCACAGGAAACTCGGCCATCTGTGAGCCCAGCGGATCTATGAGGCGGCAGTCCGTGCCAATAGCACCCAACGAAAAGAGTAGCTCCAAAGCACGAATCAGCGCCTCTGGAGATGGAGGTGACACGAAATCAAAGTGTGCCAAGTCCTGGATGCCCATACTCAATAGATACAGCGCCACTGTTGCCAAATTCGTACGTTGCATCTGTGGGATTGTCTCCTTTGCGAGCTGTGTCCGGAAATGATCTTGTGTGCAAAGGCGGAAACACTTTCCAGGCCGTGAACGACCCGCACGGCCTGCTCTTTGCTTCGCTGAAGCCTTTGACACGGGTGCAGTGAGTAACGCCTCCACTCCTGTCAGCGGGTTGAAGAAGGTGAGCTTGGTGAAGCACCCGTCGACCACAAACACTACGCCTTCAATAGTCACGGAAGTTTCAGCGATGGTAGTGGCGACAATCACCTTGCGACGAACTCCTCGAGGGGCAGGTAAAAATGCGTTCTGTTGCATGTGAAGTGGTAGTGTTCCGTACAGAGGCACCGGGAGAATATGTGTTGGTGCTCTGTCGTTCAGCGTTCTAACGACAAAGTCGATCTCTTCTTGTCCAGGCAGGAACACCAGCACGTCTCCCTCACCTTCATGTTCATCAATCGCCAGCACCGTATCGATAGCTTTCTGCAGATAGTCGCCACACGGCTCCTGGAGGTACTCGATATCCACCGGAAACTGTCGTCCTTCCACCGACACCGCGACAACATCCTTCAATGCTGGCATTGAAGACATTAACCCCTCATCCTGTTGATTCTCCTTCTTCCTCGAGCGGAAAAACTTAACGAAAGTGTCGACTTGCAACGTAGCCGACGCAATTATCACTCGCAGATCGGGCCGCTTTCGTTGAATCTTCTTGATGAGCCCCAGCAGCAGATCCGTCTCCAAATTGCGCTCATGAGCCTCATCCTATCCAGTAACAACAGCATCAACCACAATCAGCAACTCCCTCCTAACCACCACTTCACCCTGTGCAGCAATATCCTCACCAGCATTACGACCGAGTATCGAGACAGCAGAGGGTCTCTCATCGTCTCTCTCAGCAGCAGTCCGTCCGTCACGAACTTGATCTTGGTGCGCTCCGGATCCCACTTGTCTTCGAACCTGACAGCATATCCCACCTCCTCCCCCAGTCGGCAGCCCATTTCCTGGGCCACGCGCTCTGCGATCGTCACGGCAGCTACTCGCCGCGGCTGTGTGCACACGATGATCCTGTTTCTTGGCGCTTCTGTTGTTTGTTGTCCTCGTCTCGGGCGTGATGTGACCCACCCTGCCTCCATCAGGTACTGCGGCACCTGTGTTGTCTTGCCAGAGCCCGTGGCGCCCACGAGGATCGTCGTGGCGTGTGTCTCGACCGCGTAGAGCAGCTCCTCGCGGTGTTTGGATATTCGCAGCTGAGCCCTCTGAGAGCGCAGTGGGAGCCCGTGCAGCGGATTAAACTGCACGGCCGGCAACTCCGCATCCCGGGGGAGGTCTCGAGCCGCTTCGGCCTCGACGCCAGGGAGTGTGGCGCCAGGCCGCCAGAACGCCGCCATGATCGTAGCAGCTTCGACGTGTGTGAGACAGTCACTAATTCACTTGAGTGACTAAATGATACCGTTACTGTTGCGGATGAGTGACGGTTCGTGAACCGGTTCAACTTGAATTAACCGGTCAATTTTTTCTTCGCCACCGGGACCGCCAAGAGCCATCGGATGGCTGGTCGAGGTCCTTGGGTGCCGAAATCCCCATTACGGCTGCACTAGCTAATTAAACAGGGAGCGTTGTAGCAAGCACCAAGTCACCATGGTAAGCATGACATCCTGTCCGCCCTTAAAAGGCTCCAAATGACTGCACCACCAGCAGAAGACGACGGAGGAGCTGCTGCTGCTGCTATTGGCGGCAATTTTGACCGAGCAATGGGAACAGAGCGACGAGCAGCCAGCAAGAAGGAGATACATTAGTGACAGGAACCGCAGGCCATATACAGCAGCAGCAGCAGCTCCAGCAAATGTCCAACCACGGGCGGCAACATGTCAGGTCTCTACAGCTAGCAATGGTTCTAACGCTGTCCGCCTCTTGTGATGACGCTCCGTGCAGCCGCCTAAGACTCAGCAGAAGACCAAGGAGCAGAAGATGGCCGCCGCCATGGCCGGTGGCAAGGGCAAGGGCAAGAAGAAATGGTCCAAGGGCAAGGTTCGCGAGAAAGTCGCCAACAAGGTGCTGTACGACCAGGAGACGTACGAGCGTCTGCTGGTGGAGGTCCCCAAGATGAAGCTGATCACGGCTTCGGCCATCGTGGAGCGCCTCAAGGTGAACGCCGCGCTCGCCCGCGCCTCGATCCACGAGCTGGAGGACAACGGAACCATCTCGAAGGTGCTGGCCCACCACACACAGCTCATCTACACTCGCGCTGTGGCCGCCGAGGAGTAAGAAGCTGCTAAAGTTCGATGCTGTCTGCCACTTTCGCTCCGATCGCCTCGTTTTGGACGATGATGCCGTTGCGGGTTGGTTTATTACTGCTCGAGGATGAAGACAGGCGGGCGAAAGGAGCAGGCACGTGTGTCTGTGGCAAAACACCGCGCCTAGAGTGAGGACGTGCCTCCACTGCCGCCTCGGTCGTCGTGGTAACCCCGCAGCAAAAGAGCGAAAATGGAACACGTCCCTCCCTGTTTAAATTACCGCTTTCCTCTCTCTTCCGAGCCTTTTTGCTAGCAGTTGTGATCTATCTGTCGAAGAGGTTGGCGAACATGGTCTGCTGTTTCTTGCGAAGTTGTGTTTTGGCTGTCTGGGCGCGACTCAGCGCTGATCGAAACAGTTTGTTGTCCGGGTCCACCCCGCGCAGCACGATCAGATCGGCCAGTGCATTGTCAAACTCTTTGGATGCCACGTACGCCTGGCTGCGGCGATAGCGCGCCTTGACGTGTGAGTCATCCAGCTCCAGTGCACTTGTAGCAGCGGCGACACAGCGGTCCACATCCCCATCGCCGTCCAGCTTCGAGTAGCACGTAGCCATGTTGGCGTAGCAGGCAACAGCCACAGGGTTCACGATTTGCAGTTCGTCCGTAGAGTACGCAATCTTCGTGTCCAGCGTTTCATCCGAGCGAGGGGCGGGCGCCTCGAGCCACGCCAGAGCGCGTTTGTAGAGGCGCACAGCAGCGCTGTAGCTCTCGTGCTTAAAGGCTTCGTTACCACGCGCTCGGTATTCGCCAGCACGCGCCAACTTCCACGTGAACCAGTCAGGCGCTTGTCCACTAGACGGCGCTTCAGCTTCTTCACCATCCAGTTGCAGTTTGCAATACAGCATCGTGCTGCCGTCCTGCAGCCCCCACTCAGCAGCTCTGGAGCCTAAACTGAGGGCGTCCACTGCGATTGGGACCGCGTTGTCGCTCATGTTCGTGGAGTCGTGGCCGCTCTTCCCTTTGTCGTTCCGTTTCCGCTCCAACAAGTCCCAGACGCGCTGCTGGAGCTCCGGAATCAGTTGAATCCCAGTCGGATCCAGTGGACAGGACGTCGATTTTGCGTTAAGGGCGCTTTGAGACCGCGGAGGTTGCACCAGGTTTAAAGGGAGGCTTCCACCCAACAAACACGCTGTCTCCGAGCACGTGGCGTCTCTATAGAGCGACCAACGCACTCTCCCAGCGTCGCGATCCATCGTCATCTCCACGACCAATAATGGACAGTAACCAGGGTTACAACGTAACTTTTATGAAGCCATGCACGGACACGAGACCTGCTGGTTACGCTAACCAAAACGCTGCGACCGCTAGGACCACAACGAGGACACTTAGCGACGCTCGTGGAGTATTACATGGATACAGGCGGTCCCATTCGTAGCGCAGGCAGTTGAAGTCTTCGAGCTGGCAGCCCCAGTGTCCACATTCGCTCAGGTGGGTACACAGCAGTCGGGCCGAGTTTTCCAGGCAGAAATCGTGCCTCACGAATGTCTCGGCGGACACCTCGGCGCACGTACAGCGAGATACTGACATGGCTTTCCTGTGCAAATTGTCGCTGCGTAGACACTCCTCCGAGCACATGGTGGAGAGCAGATCTGCCTGAGGTACAGGCCCATACCTTCCAGCTCGAGCGTTCTTGAGGTACACAATGCGCGACTCGCACATTGTCGCCATGATGAAAGTGTCTCGGCCCTCGTCAGATTCAAGGAACTCGTTGTATAGAACCAAATCGCACTGTAGCCCTTCCACAAGATGCCGAGTCGGTGGATCACTTGTGTTGGGCGTCGTCAGCGACAGAGACCTCATCGTGACATTTGAAGCTTGGACAATTGCATTGTGAGCGCACAGAGTCTCAATAACCCACCAGAATACTGGCAAAACACTGCAAAGCCTTGCTGTGCATGCCATGCCGAGAGCCTCGAGACGCGAACGGATCTGTCGCGTCGTTTCGCAGCCCAAATCCCGTTGAACGGCATACGAGGACCTACCATGTAGCATATTTGCGCTTTTGGTGGTCATTGACGGTCTCTGATGGAGGAATTCCTGCTGCACCACTGCGTCACGTCGGACGTGGCGAAATCTGCGGCTGACGACAAAACTCGTGCGTCTCCTTCAATTTGGCAAACTTCGGGCCGAGCCGAGTGCGTTTTGGTGCAAGAAAACTGCCAGGCTCATGGTGCGTCGCGTGTCATCCTGTCGGCCATGCTGAAGCTCACGCTGCAGTCCTCCAAGACGTCAAACGTGCTGTTTATCACGCTGGTACGGTGTGGAGAAGCTGCTTGGATGCTTTGTTGCTTTTCGCTGATTTTTGTGGATTGATTTTTGCAGGACTCGCCTTTGACGGCTCAATGTGTTGAAGTCTCGACCAAGTTCACGCACGTCGACTACTTTGCCGATGCTGCAAACTTCCAGTCGCCGACTTCAGCTTCACATTTGATTGGCAAGATACTGCAAGACATTGAGAGCGTTGAAGCGAAAGTTGATCTGAAGGAGGCGACGTCTGCACGGCCGATGGTCGTGGTGCTGGACTCGCTGAATGCTCTTCTACAGCAGACTTCGCTTCAGCAGGTGCTACTGTTTCTGCGTCAGCTGCGCACTCATGCTGTCATTGGTTCGGTGATTGCACGTCTAAACGCTGGGGCTGAGTCTCTTGAAGTCGCCCAAGCACTGGCAGCTCAGGCATCGGCGTTGGTGCTGGTGGAAACACGCCCGTCACTGCGTTCCTACCCACTTCTATCGAAGGAACGAAGACGAGAGATCCCTCAGGGAATGCACGGGTTTGTGCTGCTTATCCGGCAAAAGAAGGTAATCCGAGCTGTTGTGCGAATTTTTGACGATGTAGAACGTTAATTAACGTTGTTGTTGCTTCTTGATTCAGAACGGTCGGAGTAGCGAAAGCATGGAGTTCTTCCAAGTGCTGGGCGACACGATGCGCTTCGTTGCTGCTGCTGACGTTGACAGCCATGCCGACCTAGCACTAGCATCAGCATCTAATGTCAGCACAGCGGCAGCCTCGACGAAATCTGAATTCAAGCGAATGCCCAAACCTGACGTCAAGCCGTCCTTGACTACGCGACCAGCGCTGCATGAAGGCTCGAGTCGGGTTCCATTACCTGTGAGCCAAGAAGATGTAAGCTTCAATTTGTCCATTAGTGCTGCTGAGCAACGGGCTAAAAGCCAAGTCCAACTGCCTTACATGCACCAAGGCGCAGGCAAACTTAGCACAAGCGAGATTGGGGGTAAAAGTTCCAATGCTGACCCTGTTCCTGGAAACAATCTCTTCTTTATCGACGAAGACGACCCGGATTGGGATGATGATGATCTGGACGACGACTTGGACATTTAAGAAATCAAAGCGTTCTAAATTTCTTGATCAACAGAATATACTACAGTACATGTACTAACGATAATACAGTACTACTTCCTGGCTTTAGCGAAATTCTCTTCATCGATTGCAATCGAGATACTAGGAAGTCTTCCCTCACAGACAGGATCGCTTTCCTCGGCGAGTAAAGGGACATTGGCACTGCTTAAAAACCGATCGTCACCTCTTTCACGATAGCAGCGGCACTTGACGTACTCTGCTCCAACAGGTGTGCCGATATCATGAAGGCTACAGAAGCGATGCTCTGATGCTCCACTTCCATGAGTTTCATTCTCCATAATATGTCTTCGGCCAGCAGCAATCGGCGACGCGTTGGACGGAACAACATAATCGGCGATAAGCCCGTGAACATTTGGCACTTGAAACTCAACATGGATTTCGTCGTCATCAATTGTCGGTGCAGAAGGCGTCTCACTCCTGTGCACCGCTGACTTTTTGAGATCCCTTGATTCGTCACTTAAGCAATGCACTGCAATTGGCGTTTGGTGTAGCATACGCAGCACGACCACGAGACTCGCAACCTCCCAGGAAAAGTAGTGCAGCGTCACATGTCGCCATGAACCAACAACTTCCATTATATCTATCGCATTCTCACTATTCTGCGAGGCGATCACAGCACAGACAACTCCATGAGCAACCAGCAGCTCCGCCAGAAGAGTGCTGCACATTGCCAAATTCTTCAGACACGCGATAGTCAACACCGGAAGCGTCAACCGTGCGGTTTTGCTCCATTTTTCAGTAACCCTCCATTGGTGCCGACGTCGATATCTCCATAGAATCTGCACTGCTTGCCCCTGATATTTGAGCATCAGCAGTCCCAACGTGGTCCAAATCATTGCTGAGTAGCCAAACATCATCCATTGCGGCACCACCAACCCCCACTTGTCTCCTTCAGCTCGGCAGATTGCCACAAGTGTCACCAATATCACAAGTGACACACAAAATGCCACGAACACCACAGTCAACACTCCGTTGTTGCTGCTAGACGAAGCTCCAGGCCAGCGACGTTGGAACACGACACGCACTGCGAACAGCAAAAGGTATCCATATAATGCCGCCATGGCTACACTGGGCATGTCCAACAGAGCGAAAGTTGCCAGTCTCAAGAAAATACTCATCTCCTCCAAGTTACTTATGGCAGTCAACGCGAAAAATACCACGCGAAGCCCCAGAAGCAGCAAACATGTGCCATATACTGGTCGGTGGAATGCTCGGGTCATGACGAAGCTTTGAGGCTGGCAGGACGCGCGTCGCTCGAGTAAATGCACTGCAAACAGTCCTCGGACAATGGGGACCAATAGGAAGAGGCATAGAACGAGAGAACCAAGCTGCCAGAGCATGAGGAAGGCGAGGGGACGCGGCGACGAGAAGCTCTCGAGGAATAGCGAAATGATACGTCTGGCTTGATTAAAGTATACCACGAGTTTACCTATGGTAGAGCCTTCCCGTAAACTGGGACAAGGAATAGTAGGAACGTGGCATTACCACTTCAACTTGCCTTTTTTGACAGTTGGCCGATGCTGCCGTTGGAATCGGAAGACTTGAAGAAAGTTGTCGCGTGGTGGGCGACAGGGATTGGGAGCTTCTTTGCTGCATGGTTTTCAAGCAGCTCGGGCCCATTCATTCTCAAATTGGCTTCGTGGAGATTAAGTCGAGAGCAATCAAGGCAAGTCAAGATGATTTCCTCGTGGGATCTCGTTCGCCCGACAATGTGGCACCCCTTGTCGATGCTGGAGCTGTCCATGATAGACACGAGTACGCTGCCGCAGCTGACCATGAACATGCGCAACGTGCCCGGTGTTAGCACGGACGAAGAGTTTTTCAAGGACCTTCCCACGACGGAGCGGCAGAAGGAGACCGAATCCAAAGCGCCCGAGGCCGACAACCAGCGCGCATTCTCGTCATACTCGTTCAGCAGCTCGTCGGTGGTGGACGAGAACGGCCACAAGGTCATGAGCACACGTCGCCGCTACGAAGACTCGACGGGTCGTCTGAAGGCTGAACACGAGCGCGAAGTGCTGGGTAAGCGCATGAAGACGATCTGGAACCGCAAGAACGCCAAAGACGAGGGCGAACACCACACGACGTGCTCACAGTGTTCGTCGGACGAGTTCGAGAAACTGTGGAGCCAGACGGCGTTCGGCAAGGCCCAGGAGAAGAAGAGCAAGGAGCTCAAGGAATCGGGCGAGGCTAGCTCGAGTTCCCAGCAAAAGCAAGTGGAGAGTGCGCCGACGAGCAAGTCTGAGTAAGGTGCAAGTTGGTTTGTGATCGGAACGGGAGCCGCGAACTGTGCCCTTCGTGGGCTTTGACCAAGCATCGGCGGTGACAATTCTTGATTGAGGTGAAGTAGGTACATGATCAGGTATTGTATCGGTAGCCGTTTGCTATGAGAATGAAGTATGTTTTGACGCCACAGTGCAGAGATTCTTGAACGAAAATCTCGTTAAGTTTAGGATGGCGCTTCAATCAAATTTGATGTGTACGAGCACCACACAACTTTAACTTGGTGATGGCCCCCACTTGGCCCACATTCTATGAGGGCAAGCCGTGGGCGACAAAGCATGGTCTGAGTGAAAACAATATATTTACTACAGTACTAGTATTGTGGCATCACGGCAGGAGGGATTCAACTACGCCGTTCTGGCGCCATAAGTTTCACCTTAGCTTGAGAATTTTCTCGCTGTTACTACTCGCTATGATCTACACATGCTCATCGCAAACTGCAAACTTGTCTTCAGGAGGGTCCTAGCAAGCTGGATCGTTTGCTCATCAGGGTGGACTGCGTCGAGATTGTCGATTGAAGAAGTCCATTCGGCGAGGCACATCCCACGAAGGAAGCATCGGACGCAAGCGCCGCAGCAAGGTAGAAGAGCAGGCGGGTGGACGGTCGAAGTGGTCAACAGGGAGTAATGAGTCCCCGTCGACCACTTCGAAAGCACACCACGCGAAGCACGCCAGCATCTGCAGCTTCAACGGAGGTAATGAGCCCCGATCAACTGAGACTGCTGGCGCACGTCACGTGAGGCCTACCGAGCCTCAGCGCTCCACGTCTAGGAGCCTTCCACGAGAGATCAGCCACGACAGAGAGCAATGGGTCTCTGCTCGCCAAGCTGGGCTTGCGGTGCCGCTTGCTGCCATGTTGCTTGGAACGCCGGGAGAAATGAGTCCCGCGTCGCGCGGAACGGCCACGATGCGAGGCAGAGATGAGTGCCCCGCACCGTACCAATTCTCCACGCCAACCATTCCAGCAACTTGTCGACAAGCTTGATCTGCTCCGCCGCACCCGTCACGCAGCAGTCCAAGTCCAGCTTTCTTCGACTACACTGCCGAGCGCGGAGAAATCTCCGGCGATGACGACGTGGACGATGTCGCAGCAGACGAAGACTCCAGCCTCTTGCTCTTGTACTGCGCCCAAGTAGACGTCGCCTTTACCGGAGCACGCTTGGTCTCGTTCGGCTGCTTCAACGCCTGTTTCCGGACCGGGCAATGCTGCGTTTGCGCTGGCACCTTCAGCAACGTCGCAGGCATCGCTGTCGCCTTTGCCGCGCTCCTGGTGCTCATCGTCGACGGACTGCCACAGCGGGTGCTCTTCTCGCGCAGCCTCTGCCTCTGTTCCTGCAGCGCCTTGATCTTCTGTTTCTTCTCCAGCTCAAACTTCCGCAAACGATCCAGCAGCGTCTGCGCTTGCATCTCCACGGACTCGGCCACTGCCTCCTCCAACGTCGCAGCCGTCGCCGCCGCCGTCGCCGCCGCCGTCGCCGTCGCCTTTGTCGAGCTCCTGGAGCTCGTCGTCACGGGTCTGCTGCAGCTGCTGCTCTTCTCGCGCAGCCTCTGCTCCTGTAGCTTCACTGGGGTCTTGCGCTGCTGTGGCTGCGCTGGCACTTCCACGGGCTTGGTGAACCGCCTCTGGTTGATCAGGTTCCTTGTGGCCGGGGCCGTCTTCACGCCGTTCTCCAGCGCCGTGCGAAGCGTCCGGATCGCCTCCTCGTGCTGCACGGCTTCGGCCATGGCTTCTGTCAGCTGCTTGTAAGTAGGTATGTGGTCTCGTCGCTGGACTGGCGGAACCGCGTGAAGTCGTCGTCTTTGCGCTTGATGGTGCTTTGGAGCGACCCAACCTCGCTCTTGAGCGTCGTCTTGAGCGTCGCAACCTCGCTCTCGAGCGCCGCAACCTTGGCCATCAGCACTTGCTCCCGCTCCTTGGCCAGCTGGTGCGCCTCAGCGAGCTGGCGCTCCTGCTCGACCTCCAGCTCGGCCACCTTGGCCACCGGCCAGTGCGTCTGGCCATACTCCTGCGCCAGATACGCCAGGTACTCTTCCTCCAGAACCTTCCTCTCCACCTCCTTCACGAGCGACGCGCATGCGGCCTTCCATCGAGAGTGCTCGGCTTGGAGTTCCTTGTGCTGGGCCTGTAGCTTGTTGTTCTGCATCATCCAAAGCCACGTGTCGCCCTCCAGATCGTTGCGCTCGTTCAGAAGCTCGGCGTGCTCCTCCTGGAGCTTCGTGTGCTTGTTCTTCGTCTCCGCGTGCTCGTCCTCCAGCAGCGCGTGCTTCTCCTCCAGCAGCGAGTGCTTGTTCTTCATCTGCGCCAACGCCTTGCGGTTGTAAATCTCGGTCACCATGGTCGTCTTGGTCTTGGCTTGCTTGGTTCGGCTCCAGTTCTGGAATGAGCAAAACCCCACACTGCCAAACCCGAGCGAGAAAGTGCAACACCGCCGATGATTCGACTTGCGGAAAATGCTGCAGGCCACGTGGCAATCGACTTCAAAACCTCGGGCGCTCTGGGCCCACGTTTCCACTGGGACAAGTTGCTCCTGCACAAGTTTAACACGGCTCTGCTGCACGTTGCCGAGATCAAGATGGTGCTCGCCGCCTCCGAGGAGGGCTCCGAGCTCGTGCAAAAGGCGCCCCGCAAGGCCTTTGCACTGTATCCGCTGAGCAGTTTACAAGAGCTTCATGCAAGTAGCTCGGGAGCGTGCTGCTGCTGCTGGGCGTGGCGACCACTTCTTCCAAGACCCACGCACTTTCGTGCCGAAAGAGAGCCAAGTGCACTCCTTGGTGCAAGTCAACATAAGGAGCACCACAGCTCCCGATCGTACATGGGCTTCTGTGCTCGATGCCGATTGCTACTGCGCGCGAGGACTGTGTGGGCGACACGCTGGCGCTTCGTCGCTAGCTGCCGACGCTGAGCCAGGACCCGAGAGAGTCAAGGCGGACCACAACCGCTTTTCCTGCTCTGCATTCGCTCCGTCTCAACTGCTGGTGGACAGATATCCCAGCAGACCTGCTCGCCTTTCTAGCTGAGCTGCAGCCGATACTCCGTCTTTCTTCACAGACATTTCGGAGCGGCTCGTCTAAGAAATCCAGCAAGACCGAGAAGAAAACGTTTGTGAAGCTGCTAGCGGAGACCAACAGCACGCCCGTAAGAGTGATTCCATTCAGCTTCTCATAACCTCCAATCCAATGCAATTTGCCAGACGTCAGTGAATATTTTACGGGGTCAGCATCATACCCCAGTGGCCACAAGGCGGACTTGGCACTTGCAGTAGAAGGTAGTAGGACGAAGTAGAGCAGCAGTAGTCTTGTGTTTGCGTCGTCATGAGGCGTCGTCGGTCGCCCAGCAACGCCGTCACCCGCGTGTCCGCCCTCACGTGCATGTAGCTGGCGGTCAGTAGCTTGAGCAGCGACTGGGGCACTACGGAGGAGGCCGAGGCCGAGTTGAAGCGTACGCTCTGGCGCTTGGCCAGCTCGTCCAGCAACCCAGAGCCCAGAGCCCAGCACCAACCAGCATTTCAGATGGAACGAAGTTCAGCAATGGCGCTACTGCTCGACACTGGACGGTACACGTGAAGCTTCCTCGTGAATGAATCGCGCTGTCGCACACGACCCGTTGGCGACACAAGTGCAGGTTTCAAGTCTCGGACCACCTGAGCTCGCATGCTGACACAGAGAACCACATATAGTCCGTTCGCTCGGTAGCTGCCATAATGCACGAGCTCTTCTGTAGCGTCTTCTCTGCAATAGCTGCCACGATGCACGAGGGTTTTGTATCGTAGCTGTAGACCTTCCGCTTTCTTCCTTCGACAAACTCAATTTGGTGGCCATCATCCTCTTCATTCCCACTTTCTGTGTCTCGGCCGTCTAGCAGATGAGTGCATGATACAACCGCTGATTGTTCTCCATCACCCCGAGCTGGTCCGTGATACTGAAATATGGCAGCATTTTCATGGGAAGTACTTGTGCTCTGCTCGATGTGTGGAGTCACCTCAGTCGCCCAGAAAGAACCGCATGGCAAGTGAGCAGCGACGCATCCATGGTCTCCGCCACCGTCACGGTCCCAAGCAAAGTAGTGTTGCACGACCTGGTGGTGATACCTCTTCGCCCCCTTGAGTTGCGTCTTAAGGTGTTGAGCTTCTCCTCCTTTTTCTGAATGTTGGCGAAATATGCCCTCGTCAGGAACACCGATCCGCCCAGACAACCCGCCATCGATCGACACGTCGCCTCCCGCACCCTGCAAGTGCGCAGACCCGGCGATATTCACATTCTACGCCGCAGACGAGCTGTCCACTCTACCGCCACGCAACTCCACATCGTTGCCCACATTCGTGCTATCGTGCTGCATCAGGCTAAGGCTGCCGCCAGAACCGCTGCCAGCCACACTGCTACTGCTGCTGTCGGAGTCACCGCCTGCACTATTGCCAGACGAACCGCCAGACACGCGAACACCGCCAGCAGAACCGATCGACGTTGAAGAACCACCACGCACGTCCACAGAACCGAAAGACCCAGTGAGCGATTCGCCGCCGCTCACGAGAACACTTGTGCCCGATCCCGCCACACTGCTGGAACCGCACTGCCACGCTCACAGCACCAACAGCACGCTCACGAGAAACCCGTTAGCCACACGCACAGCACCAGACACACCGCCCGTTGCCTCGCCTGACACTACCGACAGAGCCGCAGACACAGAATCAGCGCTCGTAGCACCGCTCCTGATCGACACAATGCCGCTCGATACGCTACCAGAGACTCTAGTCACAGACACCGCACCGCTCGTCACTGTAGCCACTGCGCCAGCCTTCATCGACACGTCGCCGCTGCTGGCTGTATCCGAAGACCCGGAAGACAAAGTCATCACCCCGACGCCGCATCCACCGACGCGCCGCTTCCGATCGTCGCAGATCCGCTCAAGGCGACCCCGCTCGCAGAACCACTGTTTCCTACGCTGACGTCGCCGCCGCCCAGCAAACCCGCACCAGATGAAATGTCCACGCCGCCACCAACACCAGCCCCGCTTGCGCCGCCGACTAGAGACATATCTCCTCCAGCTACAACGCCCGTAGAGAAATATCTCCTCCAGCCACAGCACCCGTCGATCTCGCGCCACCGGACACGGCAACCGCACCCCCAACGCCCGCAGACGCGGCCAGTGACCCGCCGCGCACGCTCACAGAGCCACCGCCCACACTACTATTCGTGCTAGCGCCGGACACACTACCCACCGTGCCACCGACAGCGCTGCGGCGACCGCCGCTAGACAAACTCGCCACGCCGTCCTCGCGAGACGACACGGACACAGAGCCGCCGCCAGCGCTAGAACTGCCAGTCGATCCACCACGCCACTTGCATCCGGCGGGACAACACCACCGCTCGCCACCACTACAGAGCCGCTCGATGCACTCGCACTACGACCGACAGCAAACTTGATGCGCCAGAAGCAGCATTGCCTGTGCGAACAGACACTTCGTCACTCTTGCTTGGGCCCACCACAAGCGCGCTGGACACCGTCACGCTGCCACTGACAGCACCTGTGCCGCTAGACAACGCCACAGAACCACTCACAGACGAGGTACCCTCCGCTATCCCGCAAAATGGGAGAGCTTTCGTCCAAAGAGTCTAGTCTATTTCTGTCGGCCAATCGCAGCGAGCCCAGCGTCAGACTCATCGATACCATGGACATGGCGACGGGCGAGGCGCTGCTCACGCGGCTCTGGGGCCTCTTCCAGCAAGACCCTCTCATGTGCGTGTCCCCAAGACGCTCCTCTCTCCCCCACACTCTTTAGACCACATTGCCCTCTAACTCGCGTCTGAACTCGCACCAGCGACGAGGTCGGACTGCTTTTTGGCGTCGAACAGAACGACTTGACGCCCGATAGCGCCTTCTTTCTGGAGGACCACAAGCTTGGCGTGGCGTTTGCAGCTGGCACCCCGCTGTTCCAAGCCGCGCGCACGCAGTTCCACGTGCTGAACGCGCTTTTGCAGCGAGAAGCGCTCGAAATGACACGGGGAGAGGTGAACGAGCGTCGATCCCAATTGCTGCACTGCACACGTGCTGTTCTCCTCGTCAGCGCCGACTTCTACACGGCCTGGAATGCTCGGTAGGTGCTGGATAGAGCTCTGATGCAGAAATACAGGAGGTTTTGTTGAGTATTTGCTGCTGTAGGAAGGCGTTCGTAGCGCGAGGATGGCTGGATGCTCGGGACGAAGTGCAGTTCACCAATTTGGTGTTTACTCTGCACCCCAAGAGTATTGACACGTGGGCGTATCGGTGAGAGCTTTTTCGCGAGAAGGATGGGTGCTTTCTTTGGAGCAAATACTGATTGGAAGAGTGATGCTGTAGACGCTGGCTGGCGATTCGGCTGTGCGAGTCGCTCACTGGTGACGATCTACGGGGCTTTTATCAGCAGCAGATCGAAGTTTGCAGTCGCCTGGCGGAGCTGAAACCACGGAATTACCACGCGTGGAGCTTTCGTCATTGGATTGTGTCGAGAAGTCCGCTGGACCTGGCGCTGAAGGAGCTGGATCAGATGGAACAGTGGTGCAGAACTCACGTTACGGACCACTCAGGCTGGAACCATCGGCAGCACACGTTGAACGAGCTGTTGAAGCGGTACCACGAGCCTGGAGAGGCGGTTAATGCGCCGCAGGAGCTGATTTTAGCGGAGTACAAGTTGGTGTCGGATATCATGGCGTCGTATCCGACTCATGAGGCGCTTTGGTGCCATCGACGCTACGTTGTGAAGCTTTTGCTTGGCGTAGTGCTGCAGAGCACAGTCACTAACGCCTCAGGATCTGTGCGTGAACTGGTCTCGCAAGTGTCAGGAACTCTCTCGATTGTCAAGTCAGAATCCATCGAAGCTCCAGCGCTTCATGCGTGTTGGGGAGAAACGTTGAAGGCGTTGCCCACCATGGAATGGCTTCCCGTGTTTCGTGCACTTTTGCTGGAAATTGATACCGCTTGGAAGTGTGGAAACCAATTTTCTCGGCGATACGCTGCGTGGTGCCTTGCTCGTCTTCGTGTATTCTTGCAACAAGGAGTTCGGGACGAAGTGTTGGTGAGTGACTTGAACACTCTGTCGTCTAGCTTGCAAAAACATTTAGTCCAGGAGGACAGCGTGCTTGAAGATCTCTGGCTACGGATGTGATAACGTCTTCGTTACCTTAGCCGTACATGAAAGCTAAATGAGATCACAGCTATGGTTCACGTGGCGATAAGGTCTTCGACTTTCTCGGAGTGTTGGTGACAATCGAATAAATGTGCGGCACTAGGGAGGAGAGAATTCGTCACAACAACTACCGATGGCTATGTCAGCATTACCATGCACTAATGAAGCTATAGTTCCCGGAAGAAGAAACCGTAACGTCTTACTTGGATTTGGGCGCCGCTCGTGACCTTTCATGCTGTCCCCTTCTTCTCCGTTGTTGGTGTAAGTATGGATGCAGTTGACGCCGACGAACCGGAAATTCCTTCGCGCACGAATGTAGGTGATCAACTCTTCGACGTCGTGTACGATCCGGGATTGGACAGGTTCTTTCTGGAAGATGAAGCTTTGCATAGCAAGAGGAGCTGCACCCTCAAGCGCAAAGGCATCTCCATGCCATGGGAGAAGTGGATAACTCCCCCGAAGGTTGTGACCAAGCCTGACGAGCAAGAGGGCGTTAACGACACAGATTTTCCTCTAGGTGAACCCGGTTCCGTGCCGGCCTCACCAATAGAAAACACTTTAGCGCAACAATGGCTAACGCCCTCTGTTGTTGACAATGGCGAAGCAACTCAAATCGATATATCAACGCAGGTGCCAGCATTGGATTTCTCGAGCTTCCAGAAACCATTGACTGAAGCATCTGCTGATAATCTCAAGACCATTGTTGACTCCGCTGCCACCGTCAAACCAAAGAAGAACCGAGTTCACAGCTACCCGGCCCATTTCAAGAAAATTAACCAACAACTGGCCAGCGCAATCGCCGCAGGTGCTGCTACCGCTGAATCAAGCGACGACCATGAAGTTAAATGGGATGGCGAAGTGATCCATGTGCAAGTTCCTGGACTGCGACCGAAAATCGAGAGGTCTGTAGGTAGAGGTAGTGACAAGCGTGATGCACTGCAAGCAGAACTTGTTCACTCGTCCGAAGATCAATGGCCAGGCTCAACGTACGAGCTAAAGAATCTGATGCGCATCCGCGCTCACGCGGACGGGTTGCGCGGTGTCAACACAGCTTGTCACTTTGTAGCAGTGTCGTCGTCCGAGGAAGAGCAAGAGCAAGAGCAAGAGCAAGAATTCCCCGAGCAACACGAATCGGAAGAAGAGAGTGACTTGATGCCAGTGTTTTTCCGAGACGACCGCGTGCTCTTTCGTGCCAACCGCCGCTGGTTCAAAGGCACCGTCCGGCGTCGCATTCCTAGCTCAGACTTCTACAATATCCGAGCAGACAACGGCACCTTGTTTGAAGCAGTCCTTGCGTCGAACATTGAGCTGCTTGACGAACCGACGGAGCTGCTGCATTATCATTATCGAAAAGGGGACAAAGTCCTTTGGGTACCAGAAAGTAAGAACACAGCGACAAACAGCAGCAGAGCTAACACGGCAAGAATCAGCAGACACCAGCGAAGAAGCAACAACACCAACGAAGAGCTGACATACAAGGCGAAGATCATGCTGGTGCGTTCATTGAACCGGTTCGATCTGCTGTTGCGCACCGGCCGAGTCCTGAAGAAGGTTCCACGAGAGCAGCTTCGCCCGCGCGACGCCTCCGATTTCGTATCGGCAACGGTAGCAAGACGCCGTTGACCATCTATCTGGACACTGCATGCAGCGCGCAGTTGCTCTACTTGTTTTTGCGCTTGGCAGCCTTCTTGCTGGCCTTCTTGTTCACCTTGGCGGGCGGCTCGCCGAGTGCCGACATGATCGTGTCGTTCCACGAGCCGATGGACTTGCTCATATCGTTGCGGTCCACCCACGGGCGACGCAGCTCGCCCCATGCGCGCTCACCGAGCAGCGTCACCTTGACGATGGGCGCCTGGAACAGGTTGAACGGCTGCGTGATGCTCTGGATCACGAGCGGCGGGAAGAAGCCCCACTTCCAGTGGATCAGCAGCGTCACGAACGTGCCCAGCGCGTACTGCAGCAGTCAGCAAAAAGTCAGTGTCATGCAAGAACCAGCAGCAACGGCCGCTTGCTCTCGATACGTACGCGCTGGATCTCCTTCATGACCATGCGTTGATCGTGCTCAGCCACCGTGATCTTCTCGTCGCGCTCGCCTGTTTGGCCAAAGCCCAAGTCCTCCTTCACCACCACCACTCCAGGCTCCGTGTTGTTCTGCAGCAGATACAGTTTAGTCCCAGACGCTATGAACGTATCTTGCAGCAGCTCGAACCTTGGCCTTGGTGTACAGGTACAGCATGACGCCGTAGCAGAAGAGCTGCGAGAGTCCGTAGAGTCCGCGCACAATGCCCGTTTGGACTGCAACAAAGACAGAGGTTAGCTTCAAGAGGAGCAGACAGCCAATTCCATAGCAGACGCACAGGAATCCTCCGTGTCCAGCACGTAGCGCGTGCCCATGGCCAGCGACAGCGTCACGCCCATCATCTTGAGGTTGGGCGCCATCTTCGTCAGGAAGCGGGGGTCTCAAAAGCTAAACTGATGCCACGTCAGCATACAAACATCAAGTGAGCCCGACAAACCTTATATGTTACGTACAAAACCTCAAATTATTCACTCGCACAGGATGGCTAGCAAAAACACTAGGCGCCACAAAATAATTCGACCATGGCGGAACCGCCGCAGAACCCGTACTCGTTCACACGCGAGGAGTACGACGAGCTGGTGCGCAACACGCCCAACTACCAGGTGAGTGAGCGCTCCAAGTATGACGAGATCGAGCTCGTGGACGACTGCACGCTCTTCGACATCTACCGCCAGCCGCGCGCGCCCGTGACGGACCCGAGCGCCACGCGGACGCTGTCGGTGCGCGTGCTGAACGCGGACCTGACATGCCCCATCTGCCTGGGCATCATCAAGGAGACGATGGTGGTCATGGAGTGTCTGCACCGCTTCTGCGGCGAGTGCATCTCTACGGCCATCCGCCATAGCAAGCGCGAATGCCCGTCTTGCCGCATCCACATCCCGTCAAAGCGCTCGCTGCGGCCGGACCCCAACTTCGACGCGCTCGTGCGCAAGATCCACCCCAACCTGGCCGAGTTCGAACGCCACGAGGACCAGATCATCGAGCAGCTCAACCGCTCCAGACACTTCAACAACGCCTACACGGAGAGCACGCGCATGGGTGTGCTGAGCCAGGCGGCCTCGCGTCGACGCAAAAAAGCGGAGGGGACGTCCTCGGCCACGTCGTCGCGGCCTTCGTCTCCGTCGAACGGGCCGAATGGAGCGTCGCCACCTGTTGGCGAGAAGCGCAGCTCACCCGGAGGTGGCTCACCTAGTGACAGCGTGCAGCCGTCTGCCGCAGCCTCCGAGGACGAAAGTGCTCGCAAGAAACCCAAAGTTGCGTCTACAGCCAAGAGCACGACCCCATCAAAGTCGCAGGCTCCCGGACGCGTGAATCTGCGCGTGCTGCTGCACGAGGATGAGCAGCCCAACGCGCCCAAGCTGGAGCGCACGCTCTTCGTCACCATGTCCAAGCTGAAAATTGGGCACCTCAAGAAACATCTCGCTGCCCTGCTGAAGCTCAAGTCGTATGGTAACATGTGTATCGTGCTGCCGACCGTCAACTGCACGCTGAGCGGCCTGTCGAGTGCTGCAACAAAGGCGCGGAAGAATGGGGACATCGCCATCCGACAGGACCTGCAGTGCGACCAGGAGCTGGAGGACTACGTGACGTTACGAGATATTTATCAACAGTACGGCATGGGCACGGCGTGGGAGCTGCGCTTAGTGTATCATTTCTCCCCGGGCACTATCGTCAATGGCATCGCTCGGTTTGTCGCGATGGACGCTCGCCAATTTTGAAATGTGAATTGGATTTGCTGCTTTGCATGTGCTTCCGTGGGGTTCTCTAAACAATGAATACAGCAGCTGCGTAGGAATTTGTGATTGCTTGAGTCCTGGCAAGGTTGGTTGATGTGTTCCATCGAATCGTGCCATCACCTAACGCTACTGGTGCGCTACCAACTACGGACCAAGGTGCAGTTTCTCTAAATCAGCAGCGGGCTGCTCACGACAGAGAAACCCGTCGCCACACCACCTTCGTCTGTGCCCGACAGCTTCGTGCGCAGCAAGTGGCCTGCGTGCTTGTTCACAAGCTCCTTTCCTTCGCCGTCGAACAAACTAGTGATGAACATGCCGAGTTCACTGATCGTGGGGCCGCTCGACGTGAGACTGTTGCGTACGAGCACAGCGGGGTTCTCCTTGGGAAAGATGCGCTCCATCAAAATGTACGACTCCAGCTCGGTGGGGCTCATCGTCTGAATAGTAGAAGCGACTTCGTCACCATACAGGTTGTTACCTCCTCCCTCGCGCTGCGGCTTCAGTACGTAGGAACGAGGATTCGCGATGGCCATATTTTTTACGTCGTTAATAGTCGACGAGTTCTTCTCGAGTCCATAGAGCCCAGCAAACGACGTCTCCAGTTGTTGGGCCTCTTCCTCTGACACGAAGCGACGAAGAACCGCAGGCTGTGCCAACACCTGCTGCACCTTCTTAGTGCCAGCCAAGTGATAAGCGATCGACGGGCACTTGATGGCGTACGACCGCTCAATGAGCGTTCGGCCAGCCCATTCATTTTCGGTAGGGTAATCGTTTGGGGTGTATGCCGAACGAAAGTACGCGACAGCGACTTCGTGGCCATCGATCATAAGCGTGCGTTTGCCATCACGCTCAACCAGCTTGCCACGCGCGTTCACATCAGCCATCGTGCGACGCAGCACACGGATACCGTGGTGCTCCCACAGGTTATACTCAAGCCAGCGCTGGTCGATGGCGTTGGCCTCATTGGGTTGCACCACAAACATCACGATGGCCCTGCATAACAAGAAGATCAGTAGTGACAAGTTACGAAATGCGTGAACACAATTCGAGTAGAGACGCACGTTTTAACACCGTAGTGCGTGTGTGCGGCCGCGAGAGCATTTGGCAGCTCCGTGATAGCATCGTTCCTCGGCAGCCCATCGGGGAACTCGGACGATGCGACACCATAGTGCTTCTCCAACGTGGGGATGTCTGCGCCCAGACGACTCACAAGGAAGCTGGTCAAGCACACAGCACTGTAAAGTCAGAAGTGTGCGCATCTATTGTGCAACCGGCAAACCAACCGACCTGTGCATACCCGACACGAGCGAGCTGATGCAGGCGAACGATGACGCGATGGTGTTGAGCTCCACCTGCAGCAGCCGCTGCGCATCTCCGGCTACGCCCGCCTGGGGCTCATGCAGCATGTAGTCGGAGCGGTGGATGCCCAGATACGCCTTCTGCTGCACGCCCTCGTCCTGCACCTGTCTCGAGAGCTGCAGCAGGCGACCCGTGAACTTGTCCTCCTCCACCACGCTGCAAACACCAGCAACAAGTCAGTTGCATCTCCCTCTCCGCAGCAGCAGACAGCGCAAGGCTCTCACCTCTGCACGCAGCTGTGCAGCCACTCGACGTCGCGGCTCACGCGGTCCACCAGGCGTCCGTAGATGGGCGACAGCGCCACGCCATGTTCGAATTGAAGCCGCGGGAACTGCACGGGCAGCAGGCACAAGGGAATGTGCGTGAAGGCTGGCGTGGGCTGCTTGGGCTCGTTCGGGTCGCGCCAGCCCACCAGCAGCCCGTGAGCCGCCGCGTACGCAATCGCCTGCTCCTTCACGTCCGCTAGTTGGTCCGCTGACAGGCCGATGATGGCTCCGCTCTCGACGGTGTCAGCCGTGTGCGGCGCAGCGATTGCAGCAAGGAGATCCGCCATAACTCGTGCGTAGCTCTTGGCGAATTGGGGAATGACGTCAAGATGCCGATTACGTATTTGCATTGAAACGCTGCGATTGGCGGACAGAAAATTCCATACTATGATTGGACGAAGTTTTGAAGCCATCCTCCATTTCATTACCATAAAGAGAGATGGCGGAGACGGCGACCACTAGCGCGGCGGCGACCACTAGCGCGGCGGCGAAGGATCCCCTGGTGGCTCACTCAACGATATTCTGCCGTGGTCGAATCTTTGCGTGGAAAATACCGTTCGGTAGTCTCTATCTCAAGTTGATGATGGCCTCACGGATAAGGCTGAGCCTCAAGTGTTGTTGAAGTGCGATGCAGCCCTTTTGCACTACGCTGACAGCTATCGCCGATAAACTTGAGCAGACCCCGCGAAGTTTCGAAAGTGTCACGCTTCTTAGTGATCTGACGGGAGGTTCACGGAAGAAGCTACACCGGCTGTGAAGCAGTGTGCTAGAAGCGAGTCGCTGGGCAGAGAGTGCAACGGGGAATACTTCTTCCCAACAAATTGCAGAAGGAGTGCATTCTGTACGGCTACGCTTTCTTAACCTCCACGCTCTGATCTTGGGATAATGAAATGGCTCAGGAAGTGAACTAGCTGTACTGCGCCAGCGTGAATCTGCTGTCCACCTCAGAAATGGCTCGCGTGGAGAGCAGGATCGTCGAGATGATGTCTCATCGAACTCCACAGCTAATTTATTGCGTGTGTTTGGTTCAGCTCTGAAATGGAACCGATTCGGCAAGAACTTACTAGACATTGAGTAATTTGGGGGTTGGTTTGAAGCGGCCGATGGAGTCGTAAAACGCTCATGGCGGCATTAATTTGATGGATATACACCTTGGACTGTCAAGGAACACAAGGTAATTGGAGCATAATTACGGTGTTGCTATTTTCAAGCTTTCTTCGAAAATGGAGTGCTGCGAACAGAACGGAAGTCTTGTAGTAGATTATACGATTTTGAGCTTCAAAAAGGAGGATTATTTTCATCCAAGAGATCAAACACGACACTTTCAAGTACGCTTCAATTATGTTCTTCGTGGTGATTGCAATGTGTTTCCAGCTCGACTGCGAGAATTGTATTCTCATTGGTACTGAGTAGAGGGAAAATGAGTTCTCCTTTGACGAAAGCCGGCGAAAGACTGGGAGGTATTTTCTTGATCGCTTTTAGAAAAAAAAATAGTGGTCGCCAACTCTGGCAACAGCAAGAATTTTATTTTCCTTCTGAAAAAAATGGGGTCTTTTCAATGTTTCAAGGCACAATTTAGCGATACAAATCGTCGATATGAATGGAACTTGGGGTATCTCAATGATTACGATCGGTTGGTACAGAGGAATGAATCGCTTGTCAATGTTGCTGAACAGATTAAGAATGCAAAAATCCTACACGTTTTGAAGGAATCCTCAAAATTGAATTACCACGGTTCAAGCTCACGTTTCTTCTCAATGGTGACATGCAATTAAAGTATGTGCAGCATAAATGATACCTCTTGGCGGCGAACCAGCAATTTAAGAACTTCCTGCCACGGTTCAGTAGATATTTAATGCTGGAGGGCCCGATAAATTCCAACCTCAGTTTCACATGCTGCTTCCTGTTGGTTCTGTTGTACGTGTAGAATGTTTTGGATCAGACGGCTGGGTATACGAGACGGAAATTATTGGCGTTAGACTAGAAATGGCTGGTATCTTCGCTTGTGCTGGAACAGAAATGCCCAGCAATTGATTGCAAATGACCGGATCTGAGGTGGCACTGCAAATGCTACGAGCTTGTCGATCGACCAGGCCGTCTTCTTTTTCACGCTAGTGGCCATTTGCAAGTTGGGCTACCGCGAACCAGTAGTGGAATCATGGCAGTGGCCTTGTTAGCAGAAGCAGCACTTCTCTGTTGGCCAAGCTCAAACAATCGGACAGGTATGAATGGTTCTGACGAGTTAACAGACTATACAAATACGTGCGCGGCGGCGCGGATCCGACAAAATCCTCTGCGCTCTTTGTTTTAAAGTGAAGGGAGAGTAAAGTCAGAAGTGTGCGCATCTATTGTGCAACCGGCAAACCAACCGACCTGTGCATACCCGACACGAGCGAGCTGATGCAGGCGAACGATGACGCGATGGTGTTGAGCTCCACCTGCAGCAGCCGCTGCGCATCTCCGGCTACGCCCGCCTGGAGCTCATGCAGCATGTAGTCGGAGCGGTGGATGCCCAGATACGCCTTCTGCTGCACGCCCTCGTCCTGCACCTGTCTCGAGAGCTGCAGCAGGCGACCCGTGAACTTGTCCTCCTCCACCACGCTGCAAACACCAGCAACAAGTCAGTTGCATCTCCCTCTCCGCAGCAGCAGACAGCGCAAGGCTCTCACCTCTGCACGCAGCTGTGCAGCCACTCGACGTCGCGGCTCACGCGGTCCACCAGGCGTCCGTAGATGGGCGACAGCGCCACGCCATGTTCGAATTGAAGCCGCGGGAACTGCACGGGCAGCAGGTGAGCACAAGAGCCTTCAACGCAGTTTTCAGATTTCGAATGCGACGCTGCGATTGGCCGACAGAAATAGACCTGAACGAAAGAGTAAACAGTTTCTGACACTGCCTTCCATTTTGCGGGATGGCGGAGGCGGTGGCGATCCTTGGCGCGGCGGTGAAGGGCCCCCTGACCGATACTGCAGTGCTGACAGATGGTGCGTTGTCTTGCGATGCCGGTGATGCGTGTTCTATGCCGAGAAGTATTGAATAACGCTAGATAAATAGCGGCGATGTGTGTGCGTCGCGGTGGTGGGAACAGTTTCTTGGCATTTACGCTGCTCCTGCTGATCAACTCGTTTGACTCCATTCAGGCCTTGAGGAGGAAGGACTGGAGAGTCTGCAGGCGCGATTACGCGCGTTCTACTGGGCACACGACCCTCGCAAAGTAGATCGCGTCGAAGAGATCCTTGCGAAGCACCAGGTGCGTATTCCTGGCGTTGCAGACGGTTAAACCATGTGTTAGCCGTGTTAAGCTGTTGCCGTATTGACTCCAGGGCAAGGAGGAGCAATTTGTGCAGCGTGTGCACCGAGAATTCGGGGTGCGCGACTTTAGCGGTGAAGAAGCGATCGATGACATCTACGAGCACCAGCGATACTCGTACCTGAGCTTTTCGTGGGGCTCGTCGTTTCCAGGTGTGGAGGCTGCTGTAGTGGCTAGACGTTTGTCAAGCGGCTGACGTAATGCTGGTTTCGTGCAGGTCATCTTCTTCCGACGGACCGACATCAGTGGAGCGGAATGCACGGATCGCCATCTAGCCAAACGCGTGAGAAGGTGGAGCCTCAGCTGCCTGTGAACTGGAAGTGGACAAGTGATTGGGTTGTCGAGAAAACTTCTTGCAAGTGTGATGCAGATGGATGGGTCTACGCCTTGGACTTCACTATGATTAATTACCTGATCAAAAAAGGCGAAGAGAGGAGAGAGCCCAATGCTACAGACTACGTACGTCGGAGAAGGTGGGTCCGTACACGACGTCGCGTGCACAGTGTTGTACCACTGATAGAACAAATTGAGCCAGCGAGGAACGAAGACGATGTCAAGGTTCGCAGCGATGGCAAAACAAAAAGCAAGGTGAACTGGGTAGTCATGGACAAGGCAGAAGAATCTTCAAATGGAAGTAGCGTGGCAAGTGAACATGAAAGTCAAGAATATGCTGTACCGGAGAAGTCTGATAGACCAAAAGATTCTGAGCAACCGGATCTACTTTCATCACCCAAAAAGAACTCTGGGCCTTCGCCGCGCATTGAGCTCGAACATTTTTCGATGAAAATGGACAAATCTGCACTAGATGCTGCATGGAAAACAGCATTGAAGGATCTAGAACTGGTGTATACGCGAGCAAAAGAGCAACGATCTAAAAGGAAGCAGCAGTGGGGTGTCAAGAAGGAGAAATTGAAGAGGCAGATACATCTGCTAGAGAAGACTATTATTTCGATGCAAGCAGTAGCTCTGGAGGAAGAGAGTAAGCGTCAGCAAGAAAGGAGAAGGTTTCCGGGTAGCCCACGATACGCGAAAGAAGGATCATTGCCTTCACCGACGAGCAGGTCAATGCCGACTGCTTCGTCAATGGATAGTCCGACAAATGCAATCAACCTGGCCGCGAGAATGCATTGTGCTCAGTCCAAACTCGATTCGTTGCGACGATTATATTGGCATCCACGCGAAAATGGATATTCACTGCGCTTCAGCATTGATGGGATCTTTTACGGGCTTCGTGACTTCTTCGTTGAAAACTTTGACAGCTCATTCTCGATCCAGATCAGCCACCAGACGAACGGTGCACAAGGAATCACTCCTATCTGTAAAATTTCGATGTCTGGCCACACAGTTTGTTGTGGGAAACATGTGAAGGTTGTAGGTGAGAAGGGCACTCGCATACCAAAGTCGATCTGGGACAGCATGTACATGGACTCCGACTTTGAGGCCTCCATCAACCTTATTTACGTGGAGGATCTTGACGAACCAGGCTCGATTGGTCAAGGCAGGTGGGAGTTCCTCTTTTCGCCGGAGGCCACTTACGTCGAGCTAATTAACTTCACAAGACGCGTGAAAGGTGGAATGGATCTGCCGGAGCCGATGGTCCGCAAGCTTTGCTCGAACGTTTTGAGCTCCCTTATTCGTGACTTGACACTTTTGTACTTCCCGTGCGAGCTGGCATTAGCTTTCAACTTGCCACCTGCCAAACTCGACATCAAAGGTGAGATCAAGATAGCAGGGCAGCCCATCGATGATGTCATGGAGAAAGAGCTCAAGGATCTTGACTTGGACGCGGTTCGGGAAGAGCAGGCAAAACAAAAGATCGGCAAGCAAACAACTGAGGCTGGGGGAGGCGACGGGGATTCTCTGCTGCCTTTATCCCCCATTCTGGATGCTGCAGCGGTCGCCGCGCAAATGTTCTCTGCGTTGTTGACAGGCTCAGACAAGGAAATGCAAGCGATTGCAGAGCTATTGCAACTCTCCCCACCACAGTTTAATCTGCTGATTGCTCTCAAGAGTAGTGGATTGTTCCCCTCGACTTACAGCTTTTACTCTCTCGCCTCGATTTGTGCGTACTACAAAGCGTTTTCGGTAGATGATGAGCCTAGGATGTCCAACGAAGACAATGGCGTGAAGACACAGGACGAAAAGCTTCGAGCAGCGTGGAAGAGCGCTCTCGAGTTGGTCTACATTAGGAAAATGCAATCTGCTCGCGTGTCCCCAAAGTCACCGAAATCCTCGAAAGCTCACCCACACCACAAGAACGAGGCACCATTCGAGCTCTTCGATGTCGATAAGTTTTTCGACACAGTGAAGCGCCTGTCGAAGAAACCTGTGGCCATTCAGGTCTCCATTAACCATTTCTACTCGACGCTGAATGCCCTCAATGTTGTCGAAGCCCTGTCGAAGCTGTACGAGCGTATCGTGTTGGGAATCGACTACAGCAAGCCCCGCACTGGGGCCGATGGCTTCATTTATGGCATTCGACTCGGCCGAAAGGCTGCTATTCACCCAGCAATGGCGATGGCAGCCGCAGCAGCTGCTGCATCTGCTGCTGCAAACACGGACGGTGAGTTGCACCCGGTCGGGTCACCCCCGGTGCTTGACCTGCGACGTTATCGCCCAACAGAAGTCTCTTTCCGAACGCGGGTCCAGACATTCAGCAAATTCTGGCAAACCTTGAAGAAGGTGATTGAGTTTGTCCGTGAAAATGTTGACGACGTGAGCGCAGAGCTTGCCGGAAATGTCAAGGGCACAGGTGACGATTGTGTGCTCAACGGCTCGTTCAAGGAAGCAGATTTCCGTGGACCGCTGAGCATTGGGCTGTCCGTGCCTCCTTGTTTCCTTGGGTTTTACCGTGCCGAGATGATTGCACTAGGAAATAGTCGCGTTGGAATGCAGGTGGACGCCATGCTACCGTCAGGATCAGGCATGACGATGACTGGTGATGCAAAACAGCAAGCCGTCAAAGCACTGGAGCCCATTGGTCGTGTCATGCTGGCAGACTTATCCTCGGAGGTACTCTTGGATCTGGATGCGCTAGTAGCACGAGAGGAGGAGCGTCGAGAGCAAGCTTTGACAGCAGCCAGGAAGAAGCCAGCCTCTCCTGGATCTCCGAAGCAGCCCAACCCAACGCCGAAGAAACCGAACCAGCATTGCGCGCTTGCCTTTTCATTTGGCCCCAGTAACATTGAGGAAGATGACAATGCAATGGGGGCTTTCGGGCGGCTTCATGTGAGCACCAGCGAGTTCACCAAGCTCCACACTACGGCGAAAGCTGGCTCCTTCACGCTGCGTGTGCTAGCGCTTGTCGACTATCTCCTTACTTACTACGTGCGTCCACAAATTATGAAGGCGTTCCCGCAGCATCAGATGCTATTCGACACCGCCAAGGCGAACATAATGCAGCTTCTGCAGTCTGCGAAGCTGGAGGTGAACTTTGACATTATGGCGAGAGCGTTCATCCATGAAGATGAGAGTCTCATGGTCACCTTGTGTGGGTCACCGCTGCATCCAATTCCCATGGCATTCAAGGACGAGGTGAATTTGCTCGATATCGTACTACAGGTGGATGACCTAGTGAATATTTGGATTGACGACCGGTACCCACCGTACTCGAACCCGCTGTACTTCTGAGCATGCTACACAATCGAAATGCGAGCAGCAGTAACTACGAGAAATGGTTCAAATGCGGGGAATATTGATTCCGATAAATACATGCGCGTCAGAACTCCAACTATCAACGTTCCCTTTCCTCTCTTGCTGACTGCGTTACTACAAACTCCTGCGTACACATTCATCAGCGTAAGTAGTGCTCCAAGCCCATCAGGCGAACTCCACTCCGCGTTAGTCTACATCTGCCGCCATTCGGCATTGCATATTTTCAGGGCATCATCCGCACCGCCTCGTCCGCCCACGACTCAGTGGCCTTGACAATACACGCACGCACAACGAGAAATTTCTCCAACCCTTCTCGCATCCTAGCAAGGAACAGCGCCACGTCAGTTGCCGCCACCGCTAAGCGAGGGTTACGACTAGGGCCCATGGAACTTACACGGCTCAATCACTTTGAGGTGTGTGTTCATGATCCGCTGGCTGTCGACCCAACTGATAGCTTTTGAAGCTGAGCCATTTCGTCCGACAGTTGAGCAATGTGCATATCTGCCTCCTCACACTCAGTCACACATTGCTCGTACTCCGCACGGATTGCATCGAAGTCGAGTTCGCTCTTTCTACTTGCAGGTTTCGATGCATCCCTTGAAGCTGTTTGCTCAGTGGTAAGACACGACCTCGTCGCTGGTACATCCTCACTAATACCCTGTTGCAGTAAAAGCAAAAGAACACAAAGCATACACAACAAGTGATTAGTGCTGGTGTCCAGACACACGGATTTACCCGCACTCGGCGCTATGCCGCCGCGACGGGCTCTATAGATTTCTTTACGCAAGGTTCGCTCGCTGGATATCCGTTTCGCCCACCACTGCTCGCCGGCACCTGGTGCTGCAATTCAGTTGGTAAAACGTGTGTATCGACAAAAGTACTGACCCCAGAAGTGTCGCTCTGCTCTTGTGGCTCCAGCACTGGTTCTCGGAGAGACTCGACTGGTGCTGATGACGCCTCTTGTCCTGTGACCGTTTCCGCTGGTGTACGCGCTTCAGGTGGTAACGCCTCTGCAACATTTCTTTCTGTCACTTCCGCACTTGTATAGACGCCGTCTGTAGATCCTTTGCCCTCAGCTTCACCCGCGACTCTACCAGACAATCGTCCCTCTCCTGTGCATATATCTGTGGCATATACCTTTGGTGATGTAGCTGTCGCATCTGGCGGCTGGGCACTTATAGCTCTGATGTCCCGCTCTGGAGACAGTTGATCAGGAGAGGATGATGACGATGCTGCACTTGACGCCCCTGTCCCAGAAGATTGCTTCGACAATTTAGCTGCTGCGTTTTCCAGCAAGCGATTAGTCTTCGTCTTCTCGCGTTCAGCAATCTCCAGCCGTAACTTTTTAATAGCCTCTTGTACACTGCTAGACGCCGTAGCCTTGCTCGATACAGCGTGTGTGTCATTACCAACTTTTCGTGGTGAGAAATCTTCCGGGTTGAGACGAATCACTAGGGACTGAGAACAAGCTGTCAGAGGTCGGAACTCTGGAGTCGTTGCAATTACCTTCGCTGAAGGTTTCGGTGATTCCAATGTAGACGCGGACGGGGGGTCCATCTTGTCACCAACTTCATTTTGCTCGGACGTGGCTGTAGATTTGTCCGTCTCGCAAGAAGACCCGTCGTTCACTGCACCCTCAATCATGTCACCAAAAGCCTTCGCCTGTGCGGTCGCTGGTAAATTCCGTGGCACACTCGAATCTCCCGGGGCAGCCTGGGGATCACAGGTGGCATTATCGCCTTCGTCCCCACCTGAGGGTTTCGCACGGTCATTCTGCTCGGGGGTTTCGACTGATTTTTCTTCATTGGCTGGCAATGTCAAAGGCACCATCGTACTGTGCGCCTTGTTAGCCCCTCGCTTTCGATTTCGTGTCATCGATCTTAAAATTTCAAGACGGAGTTTGTCAATCTCGGGACTTGTAGGCTTTGAACTTCTTTGTCCACTGGCAAAGGGCAAAGGAGAGGGTCTTGGAGACGAAGGTTCTGACAATGACAGGGATGCTTTTTGAATCGCTGCTGTCGATGCCTTCGGGGGGCGCTTAATTTTCGACCGGAGAGCCGCCGCCCGAAGGCTATCAAGGTCAAAATCATCAGAATCACTTGTCTTCTTGTTAGCAACCGGATTGGGAGTGCCATCATGACTTGAGGTAGGAAAAGGGGGAAGATGCGACTGATCGCTTGATACTGCACGCTGCAAATTATGGATTAGACCAGCTGAAACTGGTCTGGGCGGAGACATCGACACCGATCGATACTTGAATCCACCGTATCTTAGATCCGAGAGCATTGGACGAGGTAGCAATTCAGCCTCACCATCAAGCATCTCCATACCGCCTTGACGATTGACGCGTAAAATTTGACTGTCTTCATACGGTGGCAACGGTGGTGTTGGCAACTGAGGTGGCGGTCGTCTCGTCGGTGGATGTGGGCCACCAACAAACACGGGTCGAAATGGAGCAGGGGGTGGATCCTGAAACACGGGACGCACATTCATGGGTTCACCTCTAGTAGGACCGTTCCTCATCATTGCGAGCGTATACTGGCCCGGAGGCGGCGTGTCGACAAATGGGCGCTGGCGTATTACTCGCTCAAACTCAGTCGGCATTTCTCCAGGAGATCCATGCATCAGCTGCATAGCCTCCAGCTTCCGCTTCGTTTTCTTCTTGCCCCGTTTCTTTTGCTTTTTGTTGCGCAGATGCGGGCGAATTCCCATAGCGTCCACCGGCAGAGCATCAAATTGGTCTGGATGGTGCTCTCGCATAATCACTCTTTGTACTTGCACTGACGCTTTAGGAGCCGCTCCCTCTTCGAAAATCTCTCCATCCTCCAAATTCTCAACTCGAACAACTCGATCCGCCGTCTTTGAACCTGAGGCATCCCCTACAGCCGTCGACGCTTGGATAGGGAGTTCTTCGTCCACATCCGCCTCCATCTTGTTATCGTCGTCATCATACGAAAGCGTGTGCGTATGCTGGTCGTTTACTTCCACCTGATCAGATTTCTCTGCATCATTTCGTTGTTGTCCACCTTGAGAAAATGGAATCGTCCTGCGAATCGCATCCAGCGCCACGCCAACCTCCTCCGTCGTCTGGTCATGTGAAGGTTGTTTATTTACCGACAAAGGCACCGATGCAGTCACTACCGAAGTCACTGAAGGGGTTTCCACTGGAGGCACCTTCGGCCATTCCTCGTCCACGTCCGACTCCACATCTTCAGCCAACGGGACCAGCATCTCCGATATTGAGTCTGTCTGCAATGACTGAGCCACAGCTGAAGCCTCGTTTTCCGTGCCATCCAGCATCCTCAACTGGAGTGCATCAAAAGCTGCAGCACTCACAGCGTCAGCACCAGCAGGAGTCGCTGGTTGCTGAGTCACTTGCGCCCCCATGGGTTCGTCCTCCTCCTCCTCGTCATCCAGCGTCAAGTCGATCACCTGACTCGACGAACTACCACTTTGTCTTGGAATTTGTATAGGGTCAGGCTTCAACAGCGCGGCAGGAGCGGGTTTCCCCAACTGGAAGAGCGCGGAGCTCGCTGAGGGATGGGGGCTTGGCCTCTTCACCTGAAAGAAACTGTTTGACTGAGACTGAGTATGCATCGCTCGCTTCTGTTGGGCCTTCCACTGCTCCTTACTGCGGGCCATGTTCTGGGACAATGGACGAAAAGAGATCCACTCGCTTCAACAAGGTGTACAAGCTTCCACAGCCAGAATCAAGGCGTAAATAGGATATGCACGTGTAGACAAGACACACTCAAATCGAATGGTACTGCGTTCGTGTCGCTATCTGTCGTGTGAGCGTCGTGGCGAGCTGCTCAAGCCGAGCGATGCGTCACCTTCGCGTTCCTCGGTTTTGCTCTGAAAGCAACGACGACCAAAGAGTGTGAATACTCTAAGTACGAAACGAGAATGATTGTAAATATGGTGTGTTGTACATCATCCGCATCCAGCTCGTGAGAATCAGACGGCACAATCAGAAAAGCAGCCAAGGCAGCAAGTTGAAGAAGTATGGCCCCCGTTCCGCAGTACGTCAAGTCCGTGGCGCTCAAGAACTCCACGTCGCACCCCGTGAAGGTGACGGCCACCTTCGGCTCGGACGAAATGGAGGCCGAGGGAAAGGCCAAGATCCAGGAAACACGCGAGCTCGCGCCCGGTGCCGAGACGACCATCAAGGAGCACGAGTACGACATGGGCGGTTGGACGGCCGCAGCCGCGCTCTTCTCGCTAGAGGTGGAGCACTCGACGGATAATGGCCTGCTGGGCAAAACGCTGTACACGCCCAGCGTCAGCGGCATCGTCGACGTGCTGCACGTGGATATCGGCGCTGACGACAGCGCCAAGAACTTCAAGGTCGCGGCTGTGCGCGAGGCCTAGGCTCGCTTGGCTGATAGGCTGCAATACGCTCCTATCCGGTGCGATGAAGCGCTGTTGTCGTTCTTCTTTCTAAAACAAAACCTCTTTTTTTCGTTTATGGAGTTAGCAATTGGTGTCTGTTCTGGCGTGTCTGTATGGAGGTGGAGCTTGTCCAGCGTGTGCGCCATAAATACTTGTGATCTTTGTCCAAGCTACATTGTCAGCGAACGCGACGGTCATCTGCAATTGCTGACGTCTTTGCTGAATCCGGATAGCGAGACGCTCGCCGGTGTGCGAGCTGCAGCGGGTGAAGACAGTCACACGATGCGGTTCTTCGGAGAATCGATCGGTGGCCGCCCGTACATGACCATCGACGAGTTGTTAGACACCTTGTAAGCGGGGAGAGGCTGGTTGGTAGCCTCGCCAGCATCCCGCGTCTCAGTCTCGTCCACCTGCGAGCTGGAAAAATATGCGCTGCCCGCGTCAGAGCGTGGGGAAGCAGGGGTTCCTGGAGAGTACGGCGCTGCCAGGTAGCTCGTGTCCCCGTTTTCTGACCGGGGCGTAAACACGTCGCCATTGGCATTGGATTGTACGGATCGCTGCTGACCGAGGTCGACGTGGAGGCCAAAGCCCCGCCGCGGACCGCTGCTGCTCCTCCTCTTGTGGAAAGAACTGCTGTCACGCTCGCGAATCTCGCCACTTTGGTTGCTGAGCACCTCGAGGCTGTCGTCCACTTCTGCTTCGATAGCTGCCAGCTCCTCCTCCTCGCTGCGCACACTTTCCCCGGACATCCGCGAATCGCTGGTCTGGTTGACGCTGGGTTTGGAGTTGTTGGAGGCAGAATCGGACTTCGACTTCTCTCCACACACCTTTTTCCACCATGGCACACGAACCTGCGCAATTAACGCCATTAACAGAAAATGGTAAGAATACACGTTAACGTCTATAAATATGGGGTCCTGGTGCTAGACCTTTGGTGCTAGAGGCACAGCTCTCCGTCACGGAGGCTTTGTCATAGTTGACAGGGTAGATACGTACATTGTTTTGGCGATCTTGGGCATTTTTCCGCTTGCGCTGACGGACAATGTAGTCGTACGTCGTGATGTTCTCCATGCCTGCGCATACATACAACCATCGCAATAAATACCCCATTAGTGCCGTACGTACGAGTAAAAATGTAACAGCGGCACACGTACACAGGTGGAAGTGGAAGAGAGCAAGCTGTCCAATCATGAACAGCCACGGGCTCAGGAACGCCAAGAGCACGATATGGATGATGCGTAGCGCCTGCAGCGAGAGGCGGTATTGTCCGTCCACGCAGAGCCCCTTAACGTCATCCTTCTGCGTCGAGCAGCCGTAGCTAGTAGCTGAGTGTGCTTTGACATCGTCCTCGTTCGTGTAGAGCTCCACCACGAGATAAATACCCACTGCGATCTGCACGGCTAGAAACACGGACGCGCCGACAACGGAGCCCAGAAAGAAGCGGTAGTTCTTCTTGCCCACGCAGTTGTTGAGCCACTTGCAGTGGTGGTCAAATACGTCCACGCATTTGTCACACAACCGACAATGGCGGCTCTGGTTGTTGCTGTAGCACCGACACAAGTCAGTCTCAAGCACCTGCCTAACACAAGAAGTCAGCTGAACGATACGTACACGTATTTCATGCAGACGTTGCAGTAGACACGATTGTCCGGGCGGGAGTCCCTAGCGTCTGCCATCGTCTTCATAATATCACAAAAGCGCCATTCAATAAACGAGTTTTAACGGTCTCACATGCTGATGCTGCCACCTACCGACGGTCGCATGATGCAGTCGTCCGACGGGTCCGTTCCCGTGCACATGGCAACCGACGCGACGGTGACGAGGCACGCGGCGGCATAAGCGACGCTGAGGATAATGGACGGCGTCGTGGTTATGATGGGCGTGTAGAAGGCGAAGAAGAGCGCCATCACGGCCGGGAAGACCACCCACGTGGCCAGCTGCAGCACGTGGAACGGCGGCTCCCATCCGTTCTTGCGCATGGCGAGTGGGCTGTGTGGCCGGCGTTGGGGAGGCGTCTGGGGGCTCTCGCGCGCGCAGGAAGGCGGCCCAAGTTATCGCCGAGTTGCCCGCGGTGTCGTCGCGCTGTCTATCAAGGACTAAATAGAGAACTCCGATATCACGTTTCGCGATTAAAACCTCGTCTCGATGACGAGGTTTTATGTCTCAACCTGTGAAATATGATGTCATTGCGGCTGGGCTATGGCTGGCGCTGTTGTTAATCCACACGCTGGCAACACTTGACTGATGGCGAGTAGTCTGCTGAGTAAGGTGGCGGCTACAGAAACCTATAGTGTAGTCTGTTGAGTAAGGTGGCGGCGACAGAAACCTATAGTGTATTAGTAAGCTAGCCAAACAATGTAGGACTCTCTACTTCTAATTTATCCTCCGATATCCTATTTTAAACAAAAATATAGCTCCTATCAGATATCATCTACCGCAGGGATAGGACTGACTTGAAAAAAAGCAACAACATGACCGTCACTCCGGCAGCGAACTTGTGTGCGTTGCTGTGGCCTTGATACGGCAACGCTATCATGGACACTTACCGTTGCTGTCCATTCATCCGGTGGTTTCACTGTCTGTTGCGATGGAATTCGGCGAGAATATTTTTGCGCGTTTCAACCAGAGAAGCAAGTGGAGTCCGCCGCCCCTTCAAGATCCGTCATCAGTTAGGTGCCTGCGCTGCTGGATCGAGGACGCGTGCTAGCCAAGCAAACACAAGTAGCCAGCGATGTCGAGCGTGGGTGCGTGCTACAATGCTCATACTAGTGACTGCCGTTGGTAAAGGAGACTGGCTGACGACGCTGACGCTCGTCGTGCTGTTGGGCGCCTTCAGATGAGGCCATGAACCAGCCAGAGATGGCAGACTTCGACGAAGAGGTCTTTGACAACGACGTGGGCGAAGAAAACACTGAGGTGCGGTGTGATTCATTTAGCAGCAGAGCATATGTCGCGTCCTTTTGACATTCACCCGGGTTCATTTGTAGGAGGCCATGTTCGACGAGATGATCGGGGTGCTGCAGGACATTCTCATCGACCCTGACTTCGTGGACATGCAGAGCGAGTTCTGCCGCAACAATTGCGGTAGTATATTGATGGTGCTTGCTGTGATGCTGCTTGGTCAGGCTGATTCGTTTGCATTGTGTCGGATCGCAGAGATTTTCGACAACGTGTCGGAAAACAAGCTAATCTATATGGATATTTTCCAGCAGTACACCGACCTGATCGGTACGTCACGGGCGATGCATGAAGCCTTGCCGTCTATCTGACGTTGCCTATCTGTACGACTGGACGGTTGTAGAAACGTTTATCGAGCGGCGTTTGCACGAGAAGCTCGAGGTAACAAACTCCACCAACAATGAGCAAGTCCGCTCCTTCTTCCTCACTAATTCGGCTTTTACATTTGTCATCGTCGATCTCCAGTATTTTTCGATGGATGAACTGTGCAACCAGATTCAAGAGCACGAAGGTACACGATTCATTAGGCATTGCCTCGGAGACGATGGACTCACATCGTGTTTGCTCGTGGCTATGTCGATGTTTCAGATGAGATCCCTCTGGATGTGATCGATGTCTTGCTAAGCTCCTCGGACTTTGAAGAATTCAAGAGCCTCATGCTTTCGTTCAAGCAGAACGAGACGCCATGCATCGAAATCACAGGAGATGCGCTCATTTGTTGTGGCGAGTAACTACGGTGCGAGTGCACCTCACGAGTTTCTGATTTCACAGCAAGTCGATTCGGGCGCGTAAGGAGAAGTTTGATTCTTTATAAAATCGGGGCCTGGCCAAGGCTACAGGACGATGCTACACCCTCCCTACAACACGTACAATCAGTCAGCTACATACACGATCGCCACAATACATAGCAGCATGACCTACATGTCTTTGTTGCACATCATTGACTTCTTCTGAGAAATCATCGAGCTTGGGATCGCATTTCCATTCTTCTTGTGTCTTCGACCGTGTTGACTTGTTGCGTGTACTACTGAGATGGATTGAGCTTGAGCTTGACCGCCAGCTGGAAAAATACCTGAAAAATCAAGGAAAGTTGGTAAAATTGGTTTTCGTTGGACGTGGGGTTAGTCCTGAGAGGTGTCCCGTTCGATGCTGCGGGTACGAGAAATGATGCTGGCTTGACTGTAATGGTATGCCACAACGAATATACGGTACTTCGAAGCAGTATAACTTACTCTAGATATGGTGAAAACGCTTGTGACTACTAAAAGACTGTGTTCGTGTGTTTGGCGGCGATCAAGCCACAGTAAGTGACGCCGTGGTGATATGTTATCCCGATTCAATCGATGCGTTGGTAGGAAAAAAAATTGAATAAAAGTATCACGCCTTTTGACATGGGAAGAAGAAGAAGTACTTGCCTACATAATAGTGCACCTGCCACAGGTGCATTTTGCCATCGCCTTCGCTTCAAGTTCCTCGTCTTCTGTCTGTTGAGGCTTGTCGTCGACATCACCCGCCGCATTTTCGGCTGTTTGTGATGCAGGCTGAGTACTTGCAACCTCATCAACTGGAGTTAACTCAGTCGGTACGTCCGTAGATCCTGCTGCGGGATTGGCAGATTCCTCGGTTACTTGAATTTCGATATTGGCTTGATCAGTTGCTTCCCCTTTGACTCCCAACACCGTGTCCTCGGCCACTTCAGTAATCCCCTCTTCGTCTTCACCCTTCTCTTCCTTCTCAGCCGCTTCGTCTGGAGTGTGGATGATTTCCACGTTAGGCACCTCAGGCTCAGCCTCAACGACAATAATATCTGGCGTCGTCTTCGCGTGAGACTCGGCTTCGGCTTCTTCGATTGCAGATGCCATATCCGACAGCACCTGCTGGATGACTACCAAAGTCTCTTCATCGTGTGCTGACGTTAATTCGGCAAAACAAGCGACGACTGAACCTCCCTCCAGTTCAGAGGCGACAGAAACCTGGGGCTGAGCCTCTTCTTCCTCGTTAACAGCTTCGCTTCCAGACTCCTGTTCGGGGTTTAAATCGTCGTCGTCAGCGGGATTGTCGATTTCCGGCTTGTCTTCCGACACCTGATTGCATACCTCAGGTTGTACGTTGGCCTTCTCTTCAGAGAATTTCTCTCTTTCAGCGGGTTCTTCCTCCTTGACGCGTTTGAGCTGGAGCACAGATGCTGTCTCGGAAGCTGCTCGCACAGTACTCTTCTTTTCGTGGCTTGCAGCTTTCTCTGGCACAGCTGATGAGCTGCTAGCAGAGATCAGCCCCTGCAGTGCCTTGGCATCAACTCCCGCTTGTTCGATCTTTGACATCGCCATCTCCAGCTGCAAACGAATGATCGTGTTACTAGCAGTCTTTGGATAGGATATACTCAACAGCAAGACCGTACCTCTTGGTTCGAAAACTCGGTGGGTTCGATCTTGGCGACGGGATTGAAAAGGTGACCTGCATGCTCTGCCGAGAACATCATGAAATGCTGCACACAGAACAGCACCTGCAATTGATAGAGAGGAGGACGACAAATGTGATCAGTGTTGCAAGCTAACACAGGAACCTGTAGAATTATTTACCTGGACCATGTTCGTTCCCTCATACAGGTCGTCCGTGCAAAAGAGCGACAAGTCGTACATCCCAATCCTGTCGAGCGAGCAAAGATATTAGCATCCGAGGCAACATAAACGAGTGCTCCCATTCCTGCAACGTACGACTTGCACTGCCTCAGGAAGACCGAAATATTCTCGCGTTCCTTCCACGGAGCCATTCGCTTCGAGTAGTTGCGACTAATTGGTGACATGCAGTTGGATACGTCGGGGAACAGTGTCTCCATCTGAAGATTATCAATAACAACGTACAGTTTAAATGGTTAGCATCAGTGTTGATGAGCTACTCGCGCGGAAATATGAAAACCCAAACGTACCGTTTCACGTAGCACCACTCCGGACTTGAGTGCCTCGAACAGATCGGTGGTCGGCAGCTCGTGCTTCAATACAGTCTCAATCCAGGTCATCACCTCCTGTAAGTCACACAATACACCCGTCAGCCATCTCAACGCGTACGCAGCCTCAAGCACAGTTCCTTCTTACGCGCTGTCGGCGGAGGTACTCAATGGCCATCGCCTTGTCGCTGGCCCACTTGGCCGAGAGCGACAGACTTCGCTGGTGCTTGCCGCCCATGGCCGACTCGCGTACATCGGTGACTTCGTTGTGGTTTGGCACCAGCACGTTCAAGTTCATGTCCATGACTGGTAGTTCGGTCTTCAATCCAAGGCTCAGTAGCTCAAACGCTGGGTTCTTTCGGTCGTGCCCCCAAAGAAAGTGTGACCACAATGGACTGCTTGCCTTCAGCCAACACTTAGCCAACGAAACCAACGCAATGCGCTCGTGTTCAACAGCATCCCTCCTGACTATGGCGCGAGGCACTCGATCGCATTGCTCAGTCCCAGCACGGCGATGAAAATATACGTCCCACACGTCGCAGGTTTAAGGATGGCTGCTACCACCCACGCGTCACCAAAGATAAACGTTAGACACATTTTTATCCCCGATTCGGACTTAGCATGGATGCTAGTCCACCGCCAGTCAGTTCCACACTGAGTATATTGAGCAGGATGATCCGCGTCGTGGCTGGAACGTATGAGGGCTTGCTGTACGGGTGGGAGTGCCCCACGGTGGCCACGGGCGAGAGCACCAAGATGAAGCTGACCTTCGGTTATGCGGCGCACTCGGAGTGCATCAAAAGCGTGTCACTTATGGCCGCCAAACAGGGCAAGACGCTGCTCTCTGGTGCCAACGACGAGATGATCAAGTATGCAGCGCTAACTGCACTGTTGCAATGGCTGCAATAGGATACACATTGTGCATGAAATTCTAATATGTTATTGTGCTGCTGCGTGCAGAATTTACAACGTGGACAAGCGCGTAGAGGTCGGCAGTCTCATGGAGCAGCACGGCGCCATCACGAGCCTCGAGTTCTTCGGACAGAGCCACATGCTCAGCGGCAGCGCCGACAACTCCATCTGCATCTGGCGCACGTCGGACTGGAACTGTCTGCACATTCTTGGTGGTCACAAGTAAGTGGCTGCGTATTGATCAGAAGTGACTTGTTGCATTTCTAACGGTTTTTGTAAATGGTAGGGGCGAGATTAACTCGATTGCAGTGCACCCGAGTGGAAAGATGTGCTTCTCGGTGGCACGTGACCGCACGCTGCGCATGTGGAACCTGGTGAAGGGCCGTATCGCGTTCATCCGTCGGCTCGAGAAGGAGGCTGAGCTCGTTATGATCTCGCAGAAGGGCACGCACTACGCGCTTGGATTTGGCAAGGACCTGTCGGTGTTCAACATGAACGCGGAGGTGAGCTCGCAGCGAACTGGTTGTTGCTTCTGCTTATATAGTCTAATGTTTTTGATGTTGATTCTCGGTAGCTGATGGGCACGTTGGAGCACTCAAAGAAAATCCACTGCGCTGTATTCGCCACAGATGCTTACATCGTATGCGGTGGGGATGACAAGTATATTTATGTGTGGAAGACCAACGGAACGTACGTGCTGCACCGTTGTTTTGCAGCACCTCTCTACACAGTGTGGACTACTGGACTGACAATTAATATGCCGCTTGTTTAGGCTGGTTGGAAAAGCGACTCACAAGGATATCGACAGCCGCATTCGGTGTCTGCAAGTGGTGTATCCGCATGGCGAGGACAAGCTACCGTGGATCGTGCTGGCTACATCTGGCGGCGCGTTCCAGATCTGGGATCTCGCGTCCTTCACATTGAATGCTTCGTCCCCGGAGGAATCGAACAAGTCAGTTGAACCTATGGCCTCGACTGTGCTGCTCACCAAACCTCGTGTGACTTGTCTATCAGCGTGTGTTGCGAGCGAAAAGATCGCCGCAGGAGGCGATAAGAACGAGCCTGCTACGCTGAAACCCAAGAAAGTGATCAAGTCCATGAAGACTACGGACAAGAAGCCCGCTGCTCCGGCTGCAGGTGTCCCGCACGTGGTTGTCGAACTGGGTGAGGCGAAGGCTGAGGGTGGAGACGACGCCTCCAAGAAACGTAAATCGACCGATGGCAACCAGCAGAAGAGCAAGAACACGAGGAAAAAGCAGAAGAAAAATCAGCAGCAGTAGCTCGCCCTTATGTTGTGAGAGACGCGTGCCTTCCATTAGATTGTTCACTGCTACACGTCGCTTCCTCTTGAAGTTATCAACGCTGCATTCATGTAGTGAAGTGATCAACGCAACGAGCACGATCTTGGTTGAAGTCGTCATATCTGATCCCATCTGCCCTTTCGTCCAATCATCGAGCTGGAAACGGATGGCCAGGGCAGCCCGAACCACTCGCGCTTTGATTGGCTCCAAAGCGTCCACAAAGGCTTCTCATTGGCCAGAGGTGGTTCCACTTTTGAAAAATGAAAAGGGAACACCCCACTGATTGTCATTCACCTTCCGGCCAGCAGCTCAAGCAGCAGCGTACCCCCGTCTCCCCCATGGCTTCCACGAACCTGACGCACTCCATTGTGGGCCTTGGCAACCCGCTGCTCGACATCTCGGCCGATGTGACGCCCGAGTTCCTGGCCAAGTACGGCCTCAAGCTGGACAACGCCATCCTGGCGGACGAGAGCCACGCGCCCATGTTCGAGGAGCTGGTGAAGAGCAGCCCCGTGTACGTGGCTGGCGGCGCCACGCAAAACAGCATCCGCGTGGCCCAGTGGATGCTCAACCAGCACAACCAGACGGCCACGTCCTTCTTCGGCAGCGTGGGCAAGGACGCGCACGGCGCCAAGCTCAAGGAATGCGCTCAGGCCGACGGTGTTAACGTCTCGTACCTCGAGCACGCTGACATCAAGACGGGCACGTGCGCCGTGTGCGTCGTGGACTCGGAGCGTTCGCTCGTGGCCGACCTGTCGGCTGCCAACCACTTCCACCACGACCACCTGGCCAGTACTGAGAGCCAGGAGATCATCAACAAGGGGCAGTTCTTCTACTCGGCCGGTTTCCACCTCACGGTGTCTCCGCAGGCGGTCATGACGCTCGCTGAGCACGCCAAGGCCAACAACAAGGTCTTCCTCATCAACCTGTCGGCTCCTTTCATCGTCGAGTTCTTCAAGGACCCGTTGATGGCGACCCTCCCGTTCGCCGACTTTGTCTTCGGTAACGAGAGCGAGGCCAAGACCTTCGGCAAGGTGCAGGGATGGGGCGAGGACGTCAAGGACATCGCCCTCAAGACCGCGCAGCTCAACAAAGCCAGCGGTGTGCGATGCCGCACCGTCGTCTTCACTCAGGGTGCCGACCCCACGATCGTGGTGCACCAGGGCAAGGTGCACTCCTTTGCCGTGCCCAAGATGGAAGCCTCGTCCATTGTTGACACCAACGGAGCCGGTGACGCCTTCGTCGGCGGCTTCATCTCCCGCCTGGCTCTGGGTCTTCCCCTCGAGCAGTGCGTGAACGCCGGCCACTGGGCCGCGCAGGTCGTGCTGGCTCGCTCGGGCTGCACGTTCCCGGAGAGCTGCAAGTTCCTGGACTAGGCCATTTTTGTCAGCGCGTCACAGGTCGGTGCATCATTGTCCGGCCTTTAGAGATGCTGCTATGCGCGACAGGTAGACGAAGAGCCCCGTTGTCGACTGCATTTTCGTGGCTGCGGCTGTGCCTCATCAGCAACTTTCGCAGGCGAAGTGCCGAGCCCTGCAGCATCCAACTGCAGTGCTCGATACTTTCCCTCGAAGGAAGAACCACCTCCACAAATAGACGATTGCCTCGGCGCTCTGCGCTGTGCTTGCCACTCACTTGCTGCCTCGTTCACCTTGTACATGGCGTTGAACTCTCGCACCTGATCATGATCTCTGTAAAAATAGAGACCAACCAGGCTGGTCTCGAGGCTCGAGCATTTCTCTTTGGGCTCCGCTGATCCTGTCATGTGCGCCTCCACGACGTACGGGTACCAGGGATTCAAGTCCTTCGCGGTGCAGCATTGCGCGACACTCAAGCCGGGCGAAACCTATGAGCAGCGCGCCACCAAGTTCTCATCCATGGGCTCCCACATCATTGCGCCACCAACGATGAATCGCATGGGGACGCACACCCACGAGTCGGTGGCCATGCAAAGCGGACAAGTCGTCCAGCCAGAAGACTATCGCGTCCCCGATCGCAGAGGCGTGAGTGTGAACCAGACACGGCCCGAGTTCAAGCCGTTCATCTCATCCAGCACGTATCAGCACGATTTCCCGGCGTATGATGAGGAGCGCAGGCGTGTACTGCACGTGTCGGTCGAAGAGTACGAAAACGCGTTTATGACTGTCGCCAAGTCAGTCGGCCAGCAACAAGATGAGGCCACTATCCAGCTAGCTCAGGTGCAAGAGGTGCTCAAGCTCGTGCTTGGCGACGCTGCCGTTCCTCGGGTCGTTGAGATGTTCCACAGCTATGTCGATCGCCGAGGCAGCGTCCGAGACCGAGTTTCCTGGAGACTCTTTCGCCAAGCTATAGACCATGTCAACAATCTGCTCGATCGCGAACTCCACCGTGGCGAAACGGCCAACTCGGGTAGCAAGTGGTGGGGGTCAAAGACTTTCGCCGAGAAGCAGCTCGACGAGTTCCTTGTTCACTCTTCGACGCCACCTAGCACTCATCAAATCGACTTCGGCACCTACGGCGGGAACCCACGAGATCGTCCGTACATGCGAAAGCGCGGCATGGCGTCAACGACAACCGACCTGAATCCGGGAACCAGCCGTGTCACCAACCAGATACCGGGCTACGCAGGCTTCTTACCACTGACGTCCCACAATGCGGAGGCAGTTGCTCAGGCCACCGGCCCCGAGGAGATTGGACGCCTTCACCCAACCCCACGAGTAGCTCTCCGACTTTTCCACAGCGACAACATTCCAGGTTACACAGGACACAAGCCCGTAGACTGCGCTAACTACCGTGGAGAGTGCCTAGCAGGAAGCGACCCAGGCACTACCACGGGAGACAGCTACAAACCACACGCAGGTTAGCAAAGTGCCTTGTTGTTTGCCGCTTACCTCTAAATCTATTTGCTTGCCACCAAAACCCTTGATCTTGTTGCTCTCATGAAAGATTTCGCATTGGATCGGCTGCATCATGCAGTAGTGGGCGGCACATGCTCCAACAGTTCGCTAATAAACGTCTTGCCGTTGATGATACTCGTCGAAGCGACTATAAGCTCAACAGGATCTACATGTACACACAGAGAAAAATATCATAGGTCAGTTCATGATAGCGAGTGAGCACGCAGCATAGTCGTACAGAAGGACGCGATCCACCGCAGCGCTGCAATCTCGAGAAATGTCACGCCGCCAACAAAAGCTACCACGACGACCGCCTTCTTCTTCGGTTTACTTCTCTTGGTCTCCCCTGTATTGGCCGCTTTGTCTTGGCGGTCATTTTCAGCAAGGTGTACTTCTGCCCGCGGCCCGGGTAGGTGGCTCATGACGTGGTCGATGCCTCTCCAGTGGCCACGTTTCAGGATCTCTTCCACGAGGCGAGCTGATATCGGTTCGTAGCCAGACGTAACGAAGGCGGCATTCTTTGGGTTTTTGATGTTGACATCCACGTCAAGCACGGACAGACTCTGCGCAACGTGCTGGAACGAGCAGGCTGTGTCATCAGAGCCGAGTAGACCTGAACTAAGCCTTTCGCAAAGCACACCAACTCGCTCCAGATTGCCAAACGAAAAGATCAGTTCATGCCCGTACGCTCGCACGAGATGCATCTTCAAGCGTTCCAGATCATGCCTCTCCACGCCGTCGTTGACAACAGAGTACAGACAGATTAGGCGCAAGACCTTCCGAAGGTCTTCGTGCCGATAGATGAGGTCTTGGATCGTGTCTAGAACGCTGTCTGCTTGGTCCATAATTTTTCTCTCCAAGCGCCAGAGATCGCGAAATGGTTTCCCTGATGTGGTTGTCTCCAGGTACTCCACCATGTTGATATGCTGCTCAATTGACTGCTGGGACGCCTTCATCTGCGGCACCGTCTTCACAAACTCATTCACTTCTGCGGCCGTTGCGGTGGCACTAACACGCTGGAACTCGGTGAATCGCTTCTTGACAGCAACCGCCTGGACGTTCAGAGCAGCAGGGATCGTGTGGATATGTTTGTCTCGAATCTGCCGATAGATCTCATCCGTTGAGTTGAGCGCTACCGGAACAGGAACATCACTGGCACTGTCATCCGCCCGTAGAATCTGTGGCGACGTCGTGACAAAGCCGTCCTGGATCTGCATGACTTCATCCAGCACTGCCTCGTACGTAAGTGGCGTGGAAAAGGCCGAGGCAAAGTCCACACTGCGGTCAAGCAGAATCAACGTGTCCAGCTTCGACCGATTAGCCCCCGTCGGCGTTCCTTGGCCTGCCGCCCCGACACCGCTCATCATGTTCGAGCCGCCAGCATTCATCTCCATCAAATGGTTCAGCACGAGCATCGACATCTCTCCTTTATACTTGATGCTGCCGAACTTCCCGTACACTTGCTGCAACAAATTCAACGCTGCCGCGACGTCCACTAACGAACTGCCATTCCCCTCGACCTCGCACTCGTACAGACTCCGTTCAAATCCCAGCGTTAGCAGATCCGTGTCCAACGGGAAGAAGCCCATCGACAATTCTCCCGTCTGGAACCTGCCCTTCACTCTGCCGTTGTCCAGGGCTTGGTCCAGCATGGTCGTCCACTTGCCCACAACATAGACTACCAATCTGCGTCGACGTCTTTCATCGTCCTCCTGCTCCAACAGCTTGTCCGCATGTGTAGCCACTGCTCGGACGTCACCTGTACGTGCAAAAGCCAGATACACTACGGTCGTGTCCCCCGTGACGCTGGAAATGTCGTCCGCGAGCTCCAGACACTCCACCACGTGATGGCTCTTCAAAACACCCAGGCCGTCCATGAACACGTGTGTCAATAGCGCCGCCAGTCGCTTCGTGAGCACTAGAGACACTCGCTCAGTGCCTAAATGGTCCAGAAGGTGCGTCAACGAGCGCTCGTACTCGTCTCGAAGCTTTTGCAGAGGCAGCACGCCCTTGTCGAGTGATGGTAGCTTCACCATCTTGGACCGGAGCCAGGAAGAGACGCGAATGGCGACGGATCGGGACTGGGTCTAACCGTGGAATCATGTTGTATTGTTTCAGCTCATTGGTCTCCGATCTACCACTTTTCACTGGTTGTGGACGCTTTACTGTCCGCTGTGGCGGGTGATGTAGGTAAGCAGGTCGATCCGCGTCACGACGCCAAAGATGACGGACTTGGTCTCGGCCTCGCCGCCCTTGCGGATGCGCTTCTGCTCCGTGACGACGAGAGCGAAGTGGTCGCGGTCGAAGATGCGGCTCAGCTCATACAGCGACGTCTGCGGACTCACCTGCTTGAACTGCTTGAACATGGCCTTCTCGACAGCGTCGGTCGGATGCACGCGGCCGGGCATGAGCTGCGCGATCAGGTTGCCCTCGGACACGACGCCCACGATCGAGTTGTCGTCCGCCACCACGGGCAGGTTGTCGAAGCCCTCTTTCTTGAGGATGTCCACGGCCTCCTTGCACGTGAGGTCGGGCGTAATAGTCACGGGGGCCTGCAGCAGCAGCTCAGACACGTTCTTCTTGGCCCACCACGTGGCGCTCAGCGCGCTCTTAGACATGTCCGTCACGTAGCCGTGCTCGTACATCCAGTCGTCCGACAGGAACTTGGACATGTAGTTGCGCGTCGAGTCGGGCAACACCACGACGCAGCGTTGACCGGCCTTGAGGTCCTTGGCCGCCTTGAGCGCCGCCGCCACGGCCGAGCCGCACGAGCCGCCGCAGAGCAGCCCCTCCTCGCGGATGAGGCGGCGCGCCAACAGGAATGACTCCTGGTCGCCCGTCTTGACCCAGCGGTCTACGAGCGAGCGGTCCAGCACCTCCGGGATGAAGTCGTAGCCGATGCCCTCGACCAGGTAGGACTGGAGGCGGTTCTCGTCGTTGAGGTTCTCCGGCTCGGCGAGGATGGAGCCAATGGGATCGGCGCCCACGACGATGCAGCTCGGGCACTTTTCCTTGAGCTTGCGCGCCGTGCCGGACAGCGTGCCGCCCGTGCCGGCGCCCATGACGACCATGTCGACGTGTCCGCCGCAGGCCTCGAGGATCTCCTCGGCCGTGCCGTCGTAGTGGGCCAGCGGGTTGGACGGGTTGCTGTACTGGTCCAGAATATGCGCATTCGGGATCTCCTTGACGAGGCGCTTGGCCACGCCGATATGCGACTCGGGCGAGTCCCACGCCGCCTCCGTGGGCGTGCGGATGATCTCTGCGCCGAGCGCCTTGAGCACGTCCACCTTCTCCAGCGACATCTTCTCCGGCAGCGTGATGATGATGCGGAATCCGTAGAGCGCGGCGGCCAGCGCCAGGCCGATTCCCGTGTTGCCCGACGTGGGCTCGATGAGCGTGTCGCCCGGTTTGATGCGGCCCGAGGCCATGGCGTCCTCGATCATGCGCTTGCCGATGCGGTCCTTGACGGAGCCGCCGGCGTTGAAGAACTCGCACTTGGCTAGTAGCTCGCACTCGAGCCCCGCCTTCTTGGCGATCGTGCTGAGGCGCACAAGTGGCGTGTTGCCCACGTGATCCAGGATCGAGTTGAGGATCTTGGGCTCCGTCTGCCGAGGGCGGTGCACGTGCGGCTGCTGGACGAAGCACGAGGCCGGCGACGGGCACTCGGAAGAGGTGGAGACCTGCGGGCCAGAGAAAGGTGAAGCCATGTTGGGGGCTGTAGACGAGAAGGTTCACTTGGCGCTGACGCGGCCGATTGCGGAATGAGACCCAAGCGACGTAACTGGAGGGATGGTACAGAAGTCCCTCTCAGAAAGCGCACCTTGTCGTTTCTAAACCCTGTCATATCGGATCCCCGAATTGAAATACATATTAAAGTTTTGAATCTATTACCTTGCAACCACATCTGAATCCCTGAGAAATCGCTTTAGAAACGCCACTATTGACTGATATTGCAAGCGAGCACGGTAATGATTGACTGTGACCAAGTTGCCGCCGTGTTGCTGTACGCCGATCTGTTGGTCTCTAAGCAAGCCGAAGATGCTGAGATTCACCTCTAAACGGGTGGACATGGTGAGGTCTTTCGTTGGACAGCGACTGGGCTAAGGCAACGCGACTGGCGTGTCATAAAAACACGGAAAGGGGGGTGCGCGAATGGCATTCGTCTACAGACGTGACTCAGTTGCCTTTTAGGATACGTCAACAGCCGTCCATCTGATTGCTGGGCTCACTTGAAGACTGGCGCAGACAGCGCTTGAAGTCGCCCAGCACGCGTAGGAACTCCATGCGTTTGTCTCCGTCAAGCCGAGGGCGAGCAGTCGTCTCGATTGGCACAATGGGTGATGGCTCAAGCTGTTGGTTGCGGTCGTCCTGTACAACCTCATGCCGGTATTCGGTGTGGATTCGAGCCATGGTCTCCGTCACGGCGCTCTTCATGACTTTCAACGCACGCATCGGGTCGTTGCCCGCCATGTTGCGCCGTGGACGCATTTCACCCGGAATTTTTTTCCAGCTGAAACATGATGAGGAACTCGAGTCGACACAGGAGTTGTTGTCGCTGTAAGTGCGCTGGTTGTCTTCCAGCATCAGCGGCTGCTCTTGTGCTCTCAGAAACCCATCGCACTCCAAAGCCTTGGGGTGATTGATTGGCTGGGCATCACTGAAGTCGACACAGCTCTCCAGTGCGCGATTGCCAGCACTACGGTTGTCACTACTCACGCAATTCCCCACTTGGTCAATGCGGTCATCATCGCGCTTACCGGTACTATACGTGGCCATCCGTATCTCTAGCTTCGGGGACACCGGTTTATGCAGAGCCGTCTCAATTTCCCTAGTCAAAAGCGGCAGTACGGTCAACGGAATGAGCCCCTTGTGTTTCTCAGCTAGCTTGTCTTTGGCTTGGTAATGGTGCTGTTCACAAAGCAAACTCCTACCAAGATCGTCCACGCTGATCAAGTCATTCCGAGGAAGTCTGGTGTCACTTTTTGTTAACGTCTTGCCAGAGTATGAGAAAACCACGAAGTGATCAAGTATAGCGGAGATTGCTTCAGTTGCCGTCGGGTCGTTCTGGTGCAATCTCTCCTCGTCGATTTCATCAGTGCTATTTATCGTGCTAGTACCGGTAGCAAGTTGTGAGTTGCTTTTGCTGCTATCGGGGGGGACTCTGGTGCGGTCAACGTTAAGTTCGTCTTGCAGTGCTTCCGGTGGCGTTTTCTCTTCGGCTTTGGTAGTAGATACAACATTGACCTTGTCCCGACGTGATTCTTTGGTGCGCTGTACACGGACGGAAAATCGCCGCTTTTTGGACCTTGATGACCGTCTTGCTATGCAAGTTACCATTTTTCTGCTGGCGTTCTTGTGCTTGAAGGATATTCGGAGAAGCTTCCGCTTGCTGGCATTGATATTTTTCAGTTCAGTTTTTTCTGGTAAGGATATTTGAACGGGAGATGAAGTATCTTCCATGCTACGCGCAACGGACTCCAGTATACCAACTCCAGCAACTGCGTTGGAGACAAATTCAGCTTGTCGACAGGGCGCTCGTCTCCTATGCATACGAAATTTCCGAATCATTGCGACCCGCTGAGCTTCTAGCTGCTGGATGACATGTTGCGGGCGCTTCCAGACGAGCTCCTCCTGATCCATCAAGGCACCTTTGCGAACTGATTCTTGGAGCTCGCCGATACACCGCCCTTCTTCAAGAAATACCAACTCATGATCCATCCATGGGTCATACGAAGGCCAACACGCTGCCATAGCTCCTGGACACTGCGAGCGGACGCCGCGATCTTCATCATCTCGTATTGTAGAGTTTTCCACATCACATTCGGTAGGAGATATTGGCACTCCACTCACTTGCTGCTGCTCCTGACGCTTCAGTCTTGCGGTCGAAAACAAAGGAGTGACGCGCTCACTTCCATTAGCTCTGTCGACGACAAGCGTCACCTGATTTTGGTCAAGAGCATCATCATTTCGTCGACGACAAGAACTTGGTCGCTTCTGGCGCCAAATCCGCTGAATTATCCGTACGGCCTTCATGGTCGTAATGATATCGTTGAAAATTAGTGTTGCTTTCACCGGTGTTGATTCGTTTGCAAGTTCCCTCGAGACTCCCTCTCCTTGTTCAGGTTCCGTAAATTTATCAGTGGACATCGTAGAAGGCAGACGCGGTATCGCTGGCATGACTGGTTTAGCATGTGGAATTGGAGGGGCGGGACTTCGTTTCGGTAGCGATACCAGAACTGGCGGTGGCGATGTTGTCGTGTTAAGCAAGATGTTGGCTTGGTCGATCTGGTAATCGTCCAGAAAATCGCAGTTGCTTGGCCTCTTGCGATCTTGGGCTCCCAGCTTCCAACAGTGTTTCAATTGATGGTCATTCGGTGCTTCTATCTGTCGCAATCGCCTTGCTTCTTGGATTTTGTCCATTAATGATCGGGTCAAGGCTTGCGATGGTCCTCCTAGTGGAGTCATCGCTTTTGGAATGTCTCTTTCTCGAGAGGTGTGGCGATGTGGAGAATACATTTTGTGGGATATCTTTGTGGACCGAAAGTCTTTCGAGAACGGTACTACTCGTGTCTGCTTCACCTGCATCAAGAAGGCACCAAGTCAGTCAAGCATGCAGCTATGTAAGGATCAAGCAAATACAAAAGTGCATACTTGTTTCTGAAAGCGCGACAGCGGGCTCTCTGCGCGAGTAGCAATGTCTCGACGAGATGTAGGAATTGCCTCGGCAACTGTGTCAAGCGGGGTCTGGAAATGAGCTGGCCTCGCGTTCTCCTCAAGCTTGATCTCTGGTTGCTGGAAAGGATTAGTATTTCTAAGCCGTCTTCCTTCCGAGGGTGCCGTGAATTTCGCTTCCTCCTTTGCCACTGCCACTTTAACAGGACGAGGACGTGGAATTCTGCTTTGTGCGTCGGTATCGGTCGACAGGTAAGTCTGGAGTGCTGATGTCGCTGCCAACGACGTCAATGCAACACCATTTTCACTTCTTCTGCTCACCTCAGCTGATGGTCTTTTCATTGCTGTATTTCTGAGCACCACTGGAGGCTCCACCGGCACAGAGACACCCGAAGTTCGTGTTGCTTGACGCAATCCGTTCGCCCATCGCCGCTCTTCGAGAGTCATGTCAATTTGAGACCAAGTTTGTGAAGCGACGCGAGAAACTCCTGCCTGCAAACCGTATCCGCCATCGATCCAAGACGTTCATGACGCATTTGAGGACAATACTGCCATGGCTCGTTGTCGCTCTTGGGTTGATTAGCGTCTTGCTCGTCGATGCAGCGGACGAGTCCTGTCCGAGTGGTTGCTCAGGCAATGGAATTTGTGAGAAACATCTAACTTGTCGTTGTCTCGAAGGATTCTTTGGCTACGACTGCTCACTCAAATACTGCCCAGTGGGCAAGGCATGGGGGGCCATCCGAGGAATTAACGATGCACATGGACCCGAAGAGTGCTCAGCTCGAGGAACGTGCATTTACTCAAGCGGCACATGCAGCTGTCAGTCCGGATTCACTGGACCCGCCTGCCAATACAATCAATGTCTCGAATCCTGCTCAAACCAAGGCAAGTGTATCTCCATGCAAACGCTGGCGGAGAACGAGGTGGTTTCACGCGAGCTGTACGACCGAGATGTCTTCGTATATGACCAACTTTGGGATTTCAACATTCTTCACGGATGTCAATGCGACACCGGATTCCATGGCCCTAGCTGTTCGCTGAAAGAATGCTCCATTGGTGACGATCCGCTCACAACAGGCCAAGTTAACGAGGTGCAACTCATTCAGTGCTTAACAACGTATCAGCAACAGACGATTGTGTTGCGTGCAGACACACCACTCACAAAAGGCAAGTTTATCCTAAAATTCGGCAAGCAGTACACTCGTCCGATCTCCTTCAACGCACTGGCCGATCAGGATTCACTCGGACCATCAATCGCGACGTCCCTGTTGGCTTTGAAGGGCGTGGAGGCAATCACTGTCACTCGAGCAGACCCACTGCCAACCCGAACTGAGTGGGGTGTAACCTTCCCCACCACGAACACGAAGCAAAACGCAGTAGCACCGGGGTGGAGAACCGTGGAAATCCAGCAATTTATTTGCGCCGCGGACTCGGGGGTGTTTGCGATCACCTTTGGTAACGAGACGGTTCGGAATATCCCCTACAACGCTGACAGCAATACGTTCCTCGCGTTCCTTTCCAAGCTCACCTTCTACGGCAAAATAAGTGTATCTCTTATGACGAATACTGGAGGATCCACCAGCAGCGTGTGTACACCTGGAGGCACATTCGTGACGATGACCTTCACCAACCTCTGGCATCGCGCCCTGCTGGCTGACTTACCACCGATGACATTCTCGATCCTGGACTTGAAGAGCGTCGTGACGCTGTTTCTCAACAACGCCAACGGATTTCTTGACACCGAGACCAAAGAGGTCGTCAAAGGCTTTGACTCATGCCGCGTTATGGAAGAGCAACAGTTTTTGTGTGGAGCTACGAGCGGAAATTTTGCACTCACCTTCGAAGACGGCGCAAAGCTGTCTGGTTTGCCATTTAGTATTACGGCTGACACGCTCAAGAGTACAATTCAAAGTAGCGTTCCTTACATTGTCGACGTGGATGTCACCTTTGCGGACGGGCAAACGGCGTTCTGCAGCGATTTTGGGACGACCTCCACAATCCGGTTTGTTGTGGTGAAGGTGACCAACGGAGACGGCGATCTTGCAGAAATCGTAGCAGATCAAACGAACGGGGGCACGAACGGACTCGCTCATCTTTCAAATCGTCTGCAGTTCGCGCCAAGTTTTACTGAGAGTGTCAAGGGCGCTATATGTGAGCCGTTTGATCAGACATTCTCTCCAGCACCGACGGGGCAGATGCAAGCGCCTGTAGGACAAGGCGGGGGCTCGTTTACTGTGAGCTTTCGAGGAGCTACAACTCGACCCATCAAGGCCCACGCCACAATGCAGCGAATGAAGACACTTTTGTTGGAACTTCCCTCGATCCAGGGTATAGCTGTGAGCTTTTCCGGATCTCAAGCATGTGAGACCCCAGCAAACCTCGCGAGACTCACGTTCACCCAGAACTTCGGAAAGTATGTCGAGTTTGAGCGAAATGTTGCTATTTGCTGCTAACTGATTTCGTTGTGTGCTGTGTTATCGTCCCAGCCTTCCAACCGTTGTGGCCGATGACAGCAAGATGAGCGTTGGCTCCAGTGTTACTGCTGTCGGCGGAGGAAAAACAATTGCAGGTGTCGTGACTGTGGATGGCACCAAGGAGAGCGAAGTGTGCTCAAACCGAGGTTACTGCGATGAAACCACCGTTGGGCGTTGCATTTGCCACACGGGATACACCAACAGTGATGGCAATGGTCAGATAGGCACGCTGGAATTCAATCGAGGTGATTGTGGTGCAACTTCACGAATCCCGGTTGGGTGTCCTGGAGATCTTCAATGCAGTGGGCACGGAATATGCTCTGGTAGCCCGACCTACCGCTGCTCCTGCTCTCAAGGTTGGCGTGGTGGAGATTGCTCCGAAAGAGTATGTCCGTTTGGTAATTCGTGGTTCGGCTATCCCAGCGCCGACAATGTTGCCCACCAATTGCGCAGCGAGTGCAGTACAGCTGGAGAATGCGACCGCAGCAACGGCCAGTGCAAGTGTCATGCGCCCTACACTGGCAGTGCCTGCGAATTGAGTACGTAGAATCCATGCGCAAGTTTAGTCTTCCGATTCTTATATTTCTTGTATTTCTTGTGCAGTGAGCTGCGGCGGCTCGGATGTAGAGTGCAACGGCAATGGCCAGTGCTTGGCCCTGTCGGACTTAGCACCAATGACTCGGGTGAATGGTGTAACCCGTGGTTTCATGTATGGAGATGACCCGAATGATGTGACCACCTGGGACGCCCATCGAATTCGCACCTGTCTCTGCGATCCGTTCTACTTTGGCTATGACTGCTCTCTCAGTAAGTTCATCTATTCATTTATCCCATCGTTGTACTCACCCCAACATGGTTATTGGAATGCTCAGAGGAGTGCCCGCGCGGCGACGATTTTTACACCGACGACGACGACATCGAGCGTCAACTAGTCCAGTGCATTGCAGACGCAGGCAGCTTCACACTCACGTTCCGGGATGAGACCACAGTCAAGATCGCATTCGATGCTACGGCTGCCACTGTGAAAGCGGCACTAGACGAACTGTCTACAATCGGTGAAGTGGCCGTCACCTTCTCAGGGGGAGCCGCCGCCTGCTCGAATAGCGTCAATACTGTCATCAAAGTGGATTTCCTGACCGAACTCGGGGATCTGCCGCCGCTGTCAGGGTCCAACACATTGCTGCAGGACCGAATCAATGGCAATGCCCAGGACGGTTCAGGTTCGCTCGTGTTCGTCACCGACGGAGGCACTCTCCTGGGTGAAACATCCGTGAAAGGCACACGGGAAAACGCATTCTGCTCGAACCACGGCGTCTGCGACTTCTCCACTGGAATCTGCACCTGCCACGCCAACTTTGGCGGCAGCGACGGCAACGGCGGTCCCGGCACTATCGCCAATTGCGGCTTCCATGAACTCAAGTACTCGACCACCAACTAATCGGCCACTTCAACATGACTGTAGCCATCCTATTTTGTAGCCATCATTACGTCACATTTGGTGTAGAAATGTGTGGCTCTGACGTGCGCATCCCTTTCGACTGTCTCATAAAGATATTTGACAGGAGCTGCTCGCATGAACTCACAGGGCATTCTTAGCCGCAGCGAGATGCATCCACTGCGGCCCCCGCGCGTCCCCGTGGCGCCCACGTATACGCAGCTACAGCATCTGGGCGGCAGCGACGCACCACGAAATTCAGATGCGTGGCGACTGCGCCGCGCGGCTGGCGTGCTGCTACTGATCTTCTGCTTAGGCATGGCCGTCAGTCTCGTGCACATCATCGGCATCTCGCAGGAAGTTCTGGCTAGACTGGAGCATCAGCAGCCGAGTTTGCTGCGCCAGCCGCACACCCAGTCGCGAGACGTGCTGGCGGGTGCTTGGCAGCCCATACGTCGAGAAGGTGAAGGTGCCAACGTTCTGGTTGCGTACTCGGACGGCCCACATCTGTCGAAACTTGCGGCAGCGGTGGAGATTGGTACGCGCAACATTCTGGGCAACGAGACCACGTCGCTGCGCGTTCGGACGCTGGATAACGTATCGTTCATGGAGGATGTGATGTGGGCAGACGCGGTGATCCTCGGGTCTCACGTTGTCAATGCGAACGTCGAGCCGAAGGTTCGTACTGCAGGTGTCGACAAAAGAGAACTACTAAATTTTCTGACTAGGCATTTCCTTTTGTGGTGTGTTTCTTGCTGCAGATGGCGAAGTTCCTGAGTGATTGGTCGTTCTCGGAGGACCTGAGTCAAAAGGTTGGCGCTGTGTTTGTTACGAGTGGCGGACTGTCGGCGGGCGAAGAGCTGACGATGGTGAATTTGCTCCACTCGCTCATGATCTTCCGTATGATCATCGTTGGCGGAGAGCGCTGGACAAGCGCCTTTGGTGCGTCTGCAATTATTGGCGAGGGGCCATTCGAGCCTGCGGGCACACACAACAGCCCAGAGCAGCGAGATTTCCCACCAATCTGTTACCCGACCGACTCGGATGCGATTCACGATATGTTCAAGGATAAAGCAATTGGTTTGGGAGAACGAGTTGCCTCGATCGCGACGCAACTGCGGCGCGCACGGGCAGATCTATCGAGGCAGAACTAGTTGATCCCCCGCGGTGGTTCGTTCCACTCTAAACTATTGCTCAGCGCTTGCTAGCTTAATGCTGAATTTATTTTAGTGCTCGATTTACGCTGTTAATTACACTTCGTCCAGCAATTTGTTGGCGCGTTCAAAGGTCCAAAAGGTGATGGCTGCACTAGGAATTCCACGCGAGAAGGCCGCCTGCCAGCCGCGGAAGAGCTGTTTCACTCCTCCTTCACGCACCAACCGCGTTGTAGCTGACACCAAGCCTGTGTACTTGCCCTCTTTCCCGTCAGCTTGGATGAGCGACTTGATCGTGTCGAACGGCAGCGCTACCGCCCAAAAGCTGACGCCCCCGAAAGCACCGGCAGTCAACAGCGTGGCCGTCTCTCCTAGTTTTCCACTCGCAACTAGACGTCGCTTAGCGTAGTCATAGCCAAGGAAGTAGAAAGCTACGCCCAACGAATCTCGAATGACAGTAGTTGTGAGCCCTTTCCACATTGCTGCGACCCCCTCGTTGCGCACCACTTGCGTGACGCAGTGGTAAGCTCCTCGATACCTCCGCGTCTCTGGCTGGTTGTCGTATTGCACTTGCAAACGGTTGCGTACGAGCTCGACTGGTGCCACCAAGAAGGCGTTGACGCCTCCAGCGACTGCCCCGGCGGTCAAAGACGCCACCGTCGGAGTGAGCACCGGCTGCAGTAGCGACACGTGGGGCAGCACGTCATTGCGTAGCGCGGAGGATGTGGTGAAGATGACGGCCTTGTACACTCCCTGGCTGAAGAATGGGGGCAGGAAGCCCTTGTACAAGCCGCGCATGGACTCGCGCTGGATGGTCTGCTGCGCGCAATGGAAAAACCCACGGAAGCGCGAGGGCGACAGCTGCAGGCGCGTGCGGATGGTATCAAACGGGTGACACGCCACCACACTCGCCATGCCCGAGGCGGAGCCGGCCACCACAGACTTGGCCCATGGCGACAGACACGCAGGAGGTGGAGGCGAGGGGCTCATTTCATTTACGGGCGTTGGGCAGTTGTTATTAGTAGATACCTGGGAACAATTATGTATCGCACACCGGAATGTAAATAGATACATGTAGTATCGATGAAAACTTTTGATATCGGTCGAATTCAAGTCGACGTTTGCCCCAAACTTCAAGCTGTTCAAGTTGACATTAACGGAGTCTAGCACCACTCACGATTAGATCTCCTGGAGGATGGAGATAGTGGTTGCACTACCTGGTCACTTAGTTACAGGCGCGAGGCCCCGTCCGCTACGTACACGAACTCGCCGCCGTCGATGATCACGACGCCGCGCTCCTTGACCACGGCCTGGAACAACACCTTGCCGCTGCCTTCCTGCCACATGCGCGTCTGGATGGTCTCCCCCGGGAAGCACGGGCTGGAGAAGCGCACACGAATGGACTTGAAGCGCACCACGTCGCCGCTGCAGAACTGCTTGTATAGCGCGCGGCTGGCCACGCCCATGGAGCACAGGCCGTGCAGGATGGGCTGCTTGAAACCTACGCTCTTGGCGATCTCCGGGTCAACGTGCAGCGCGTTGTAGTCTCTGCAAATTCAAAATACACAACCCAGTTAGCACCACTCACACCATTTACAGGAGGTCTCACATTGCAAACTCACCCCGACAGCCGGTACACTTGCGCCTGGTGCGGCGACGTCTTGAACTCGTCGTAGAAGTCCGGCTGTCGTTTGGGGATCTGCACGCGCGGCGGCAGCTTGCGGCCCTTGCCTTCGTAGCCTGTAAGGCCGCGGATGAAGGAGCCGCTGATGAGCTTGGCCACGGGTCCGTTGGCGTCCTCGAACTGCGTCTGCGTCTCCATGAGCGTGCCCTTTCCCTTGTCGTAGAAGGAGATGACCTTGGTCTTGCCCACGAGGGAGCCGCCCGCCGGGTCCAGCGGCCGCAGCAGCTCCAGCGACTGCTCGCCATGCAGGATCATAGCCGGGTTGAAGCTGGGCATCCCGTCGGGCGCGGCCGAGATGGTCTCAGGCGGGAAGGACACCACGTCCTGCGACTGGCCCTTGAAGGGCAGACACACTGGGTACAGCGGGAAGGCCGAGAACTGGGCGTCGAACTCGTACGTGAACTGCAGCGCCGACTCACCAATGCCCACAGCGTACACCAGCAGGTCGCGCTGGTTGTAGCTGGCCGTAAACGTCGCCTCTGGGCTGCTCAGGATTTTGTCCACGTTCACGCTCATCGTCTCTGCAGCTCGACAAATTCGGGAATGAGCCGCTCACGTTGAACCGGGTCATCTTGTTGACACAACAGCCGGGTGTACCGTTATTGTAATACGTGTGTGGTCCACCTACATAATGTGTATGATACACCAGACACATGTAGAAGTCGTACGTGGCGCCGACGACACAATCAGTTTGCGATTTGAGTCAGAACCATCGGAACGACAACAGAGACCAAGAGATAATGGCAGGTCTGGGACGCTTTTTCCTGTTCGGCGTGGCGCTGCTGGTGGCTATTCTGGCGCTGGCCTGGCCGCAGATCGAGCAGCAGCTCGCCGCCAGCGGCTACGGCTGCCCGTACCCGTTCAACATGCTGGTGACCGGCAAGGGCGCGGAGATGGAGGCTGCGGCCGAAGCCGACGGACTGCCCAAGTATACGCTGGACCAGCTGCGCTTGTGCGTACAGTGAAGTGTATACAACGAAGGGAGGTGGGTGCATATTAACTGTACTGTCACTACTGGTAGGTACGACGGCTCGGACGAGGAGAAGCCCATTCTACTGGCGGTCGGTGGCAAGGTGCGTGCCGAAGCTGTGGAGACTGCAGGTTCGATGCATTGATGAGGAGTTTGCTGGTTGCAGGTGCTGGACGTGACTTCGGGGGCCAAGTTTTACGCCAAGGGCAAGTCCTACAACCAGTTCGCCGGAACGGTACGGTGAACACATTATGCTTTTGGCTGATTTGGTGGTCGGACGTTGGAATTGATTGGCATAGAACGCGCTTTGACACGTGGATTTGGTTGGTTGTGTTCCTACAGGCCTGTACCCGCGCTCTGGCGCTGGGTTCGCTCAAGAAGGAGGTACGAGACGCTGGAATTGTGGACAACGATTTCAGTGCGCTAATGATGCGTGGGTGGTTCGTTTTTGCTGCGGTACTGGGCTACAGGACATTAGCGACGATGTCGAGGACTTTGACGACAAGAAGAACAAGGAGCTCGACGAGACGAAGGAGTTCTACTACGAGAAGTACCCTATTGTACGTTGCTCGGCCCTGTTGCCCATAGGTGAGTTAAAGTTGTACGCTAACGTTTCGTATCTTGCACAATGCTCGACATAGATCGGAGAGCTCGCCTGAGAAGATGCAACCAACCCCTGCCGTCATCGACGAGGAAGCGTTGCATCCCCTGCATAGAAATCTGTTTGGCTGAGGTCAATACATGCGTGAAACCCTTTTCCTGAACGTCACCCCAATGGTACTTGATAGCCTCATCTGCACGAGCAGCCCGACAATTTGCCATCTTCGCTTAGCTGGGCACCTCGATGGAGTGAAGTGAATCCGCTGTCATTTCCTTGCGGCACACCTTGGCAAAGTCAGAACACAAACCTCGGAAACGCCGCTCGGAGTAACGTGATGGCTGGGTTGCGAGTGACAACCACAAGCGCAGCACCTGCTGACGGTCTTCGGGTCGAAGTTCTGCCACACCAAGCGCGTCGCGGGTGAGAGACTGCATCAGTGCCGCTTGGACGCGCTCGTTACTAGCATAACTACTAAGCAGGGCAAAGAACAGCTTGGACAGCGAATCATACAGCACGCTGGGACTCTTCGAGGCTAGAGCGCCAACGAGACTATCGAGCCATTTTTCGGTCTGACTACCATCCAAGATAACAGCGTTGATTGTCGCCGTGAACGGTGCCAACTTCTCCGTACTCTCATTCAGCAAGAACGTGAGGAACACGAGAACCGAATTTGTTGACGCACGGTCCTGGTTGCCCAGGCAAGCAAGACTGAGCTCAATTAACACGGGAAACTCAGCCGCAGTCAGCATAGCAGCTGGGCAAAACAGCAAGAACCGGTACGCGAGCTCGAAGAAGGAGCGCAGTACCTCTGGCGACTCCGCCAGCGAGTGGGTCGTGAAAAATTGAAACGCTGACTGGCTCAGCGCCCCCATAAGCCCTCGGAAGCTACCTATAATCTCAGCGCTCTCTTCCCTTCCAAAAACATCAACGGCCACAGAAGCACACTCGAGCGGAGCTACAAAGCGCCGCTGCTCAAACACTCTCACAATTACTGTAGCAATGCCGGCGAGCTGCGGTGCCATTTCCTGTCGCAAACTCTGCAAACACCATCCATATAGTTCGAAGAGAGCCGTCATCACAGCCTCATCACCTTCAAAACGTGGAGCGATCGAATCCATATAGGGCCAGATTTGCTGGCCTGCCCATGTCGTGACAGCTTTGCCTCCCGCTACATCAGCAGGTGCATCCAGGAACCGCATTGCCTTGCCCAGCACTTGGAGCTCGTTGCACACAAGGTCAGCCACAGCCGTGTCATCAGCCCCCGTTGCAGCCATCGCTTGGGCAAGACGAGTTAGAGAGTCATTGAGCACGGTTTGCAGAATAACTGAGCAGTGAGGAGACACGGTTGCAGCGCGTACTAGACCCTCAACAACTAGTAGTCGATCTTCAATTGGCATTCCTTCGTGTCCAGAACCAAAATGCTGCACGCTAGCCACGAGAAAGTTAGGTTGCATTTCACTAAGACAGTCCGTGCAACTCGTTGCAACTTGCATAAAACTTTTTGCCGCATTTGCGCGACTTGCAGCAAGGCCAAGAGCGCCCGTCAAATGCTGAAGAACAGCTCCCACCGTGTCAAAAGCTTGTGCAGCCAGAGCCCTGTCATTAATCCAGGCACCAAACTGACCCAGCAGTCGTGAAGCTGTTGTGATCACCAGAGGGTGAGTATTGGCCGACGAACTCAATACTGCCTGAAAGATCTGTGACATCATGCTCTCCAGCTCTACCTGCTGAGGGGTGCTAGCGGAGGTCTTGGGCAGTTTCTTCTTGACTTCGTCTGCTACTGTAGAAACAGCGAGCAGAGCAACCTCCACATTTTGCCACTCGCTTGGCGTCGCCGAGGTAAGGATAGGAAGAAGGTGACCAACATACTCCTCCTTTAGAAGCGTAAACAACGCGATAAACGCATCAGATACACCTTGGAAACCACTTCGAAAAGCCATGAGGTCATCAAGTTCAAGTTCGTCCAAATCCTCGGCGATACCGGCAGGGAACGAGCATTGCTTGAGCATGACATCAAAAAGCTGCATGAATGCATCATGCTGATAAAATTGCGGTCGTGACGACACGGGCTCATCCTGAACGACGAGCCAAAACTCCAGGGTGAGCGATGCGATTTGCCGGCGAGGATGTGAGCCAAGATGTAACATTAGCTCACCTAGAGCGGCAGCTTCCTGAGGATGCTCTCCCTCTAAGATCCAATCCACGTACGTCTCACAAAACGTTGATATCACATCTGTCAGCGCATGACTCACCTCATCTTCCTCAGCAGCAAGCGCACTCTCGCAAGCTGCTCGCGTCCTGAGCAATCCTTGTGCCACGATCAGCAACGTATTTTCCAACTGAGCGGGCGTCGGGTATGACGATACCGTGATAAGTTTGTTCAGAATTTCCGCGCATGCATGTAAATGACGCGATTTGCTCTGCAATGCCTCCAAAAGTACAAACAGCACAGCTTCGTCCTTCGAGTGCAGCGACGCCAGAGAAAGCCCCGCTCGTCTGACCCATACGTTCAAGCACATTAAAGCCTCACCGTGAAGAGCTGCAACCCGTGGTTCCTGATCCTCTGGCGTGAGCACAATCTTCCCGATCAAAGTCACCACGTCTCCACTTAAAGCCGACAGATGCACATCCATGGCATCCTTGGCCGCAAACGCCAACTCTGCATCCTCCATCTCGTCACACACACAACGCGAGAATGTCAAAATAAACGCGATCTCACTTGCATCTCCCGTAGCCAAGCAACCAGCCAGCAACTGCGTCAACAGAGCTCTACAGTCATCCGGAGACGAAATCATAACCACAGCGTAGATGGCACAGAGTTTGCTGGCCAGCGGTCCCTGGTGAAAGCCCGGTCTGGTACCAGCCCGCAGTACCTGCATCAGTGGCTGCAACGACGCTGTCATGGCTTCTTTCTGCTCTGCCGGGAGCCGCACCCACTCCTTGCGCACCTTCGTGTGCAGCATGTTGGCCGCGAAGAAGAGCGCTTCGGGAGGCAGCGCGAGCGTCTCATCCTGCAACAACTGGAACCCTACACCCCACGCCGCCTCGGAAGCTGCAAAATTGTTCAGAAACTCGTTGGCTTCTCGTTGTCGCGCCGCTCCTTCCTATTTAATCACAATAGTGCAACAGCACATGAGTCACAAGCTTGGAAACGGAATATTGATGGCCACAAGATGATTTAAGAGGTGGGGTCTGCGTGGATGGCATGGCAAGACTACGCACCATGCCGTAGAGCGCCTGAACGGCACTCAGCACCATCGGGAGCGGGTTCTCCGCCATCTTCGTCTTCGTGCAGCAAAACTGATGTCTAGCAGATCTCCAAAAATGTTGGAATTACAGCCAATCGCAAGCGGCTTTTATATTTCGCGGCTCAACCGAAGTGACCCCGGTGCAGCATTTCCACCACTAAAGACAATGCCACAAGGCCGCAGATCATCTACTCATAGCAATAATGAGCCCTCCGTCCTGTCTGAGTACGAGTTAAAGCGGCGCAACAAGATGACGGAGAACACCAAGTTCCTGCAGAGTTTAGGGGCTCAATTGGACATGAAGCTGCAGAAGAAGAAGAAGCAGAAGAGCTCAAAACCTAAGAAGGCGACGGCAGCTCCAGCGGCGAAGGCTGTGCGCCGCTCACCTCGATTACGGGACGCGCCAATCAGAACTGCAGCGGCCGAGAGAGAGAGGCGTCGAGAGGAGATGAGGAAGCAGAAAATCAAAGACTTTGCAGCCAAGAAACGACGCTATTGGACGGCGAGGAAGAAGAGGATAGTGGCAGACGCTGCAGCAGCCGCAGCAGCCGCAGAGCGGAGCCTTAGAGTGGAGAATCGAGCCACCAATAATAAAGCTGTTTGAGTGTTGGAGAGCCACCTCGGCTGTCGGTATCTTTCTTCATTCCCAGTTAGCGAGAGTGGATGGATACATAATGTGCGGGTACACTAATCTCATATACGAAAAGTTTTGGCGCGACGCTGATGCCGAGCATCCTGGACTTCTTCAAGCCTGTCCGCAAGGATAAACGGCGACGCGAGGAGGATGCGGAAGACTTGACGCAGGACATCCTTTCTGTGGCAGGGCGAATGCCGCCTAATTCGTATCCAGATGCCCACCATGAGCCGAGAAACGATTCAGTGAACAAACCCACCGAGACGCTTCCTGTTTCCAGCAATTCTGAGCATCACAGCAACCACCAGGCCGCGAAAAAGGCACCAATCAATGGAAAATACATTGTTTCATCTACAACACCAACTGAGGCACCTGAACATCTCGCGGGGCTCTCGGAATACGAGCGGAAGCGGCAGGCGAAGATGGCGGCGAACGCCAAGTTCTTGCAGGAGTTGGGTGTGGCGTCCGCCCAATTGGATGTGACGCGGGAAATGCAACGGGAGCAGCAACGCAAAGCAACGCAGACAAAGAAGCGCTCGAAACCAAAAAGAATCCCACAGGAGGTGCAGCCTGTGCGTCGATCCAGACGACTGCGGGGCGAAACAGCCCCGGGATCAAAGCAGCAAACGAAAGATAATGAAGAGGAGAGTGAGCCCTCGGATGAACCTGATGAGTACGCAATGGAAGTGTCTTTTGCAGAGTCAAGTGTCCTTCGCTACTCTGTCGCTGGGGGTGAAGACGTGCGAAAGGCACCGCCCTCCTCCAGCGAGGACGGTCCTGGTCGAGAACTGATGGGGTTCCAGCTAGATCCAAAAGCCTACCTCGCTGACCATGAGCTCAAGAAGGCATACAGTATCAGTTTTTCTACCTTCCACGAGAATGGGCTTGTTGCGGCTGGAGGTACCAACGGTCGGGTGGCCATATTCCCGTTTACCAGCTCCTACCATCAACCTGAAATCGTCGACGGAGTTGTTCATGATTCAGGCGCGCATACCCCGCTGATGTCATTCAAGGCACACAGCGGGTGGATTTCTGCTGTTAGTCTTGCCAGAAGCATACGGGGCAAGGCGAATCTGTTGCTGACGGCGTCAAACGATGCCACTGTCAAGCTCTGGGATTTGGATCAAAGCTCTGCGATGCTGCGCATGCCGAAGGAGATATTTACTAGCACGCACCTACACCACAAGGGCATCTTTGGATTGGATGCCTGCGGTGACTCCGTCTTGACTTGCTCCAAGGACGCCACCATTGTTCTCTCTAAATTTTGTCCAGGCACAGGCACGCTTTTAGTGGATCAACGCTTCGAAGATCACAAAGGGGTCGTGAAATGTGTGCAGTTTGCTCCAAGCAAACCCCAAGTCTTTGCATCTGGAGGCAATGATCGAGAGCTAAGAGTTTATGATGCACGCACTGCTACCAACGCACTGGTTATGAGCATTCAGGATGTCCATTTCCGTGCCATCAACAGCGTCCAGTTCCACTCAACGGATGAAAACTTGTTGCTGTCAGCAGGTTTCGACCCAAACTTTTACATGTTTGACTTGCGAAAGGCAGCAAGTCCGGTGTGCACTTTTCTCAAGTCGCCCCAATCCAAAGACGATAGCAAAGCAATTTTTCACCCAATTTTCGTTCGTAATGGGCAGGGCGTGGTCGCTGCTCGCGGACACGATCTCTCAGTATATCGAACCAGCGACGGCGCTGCTGTTAGCCGCGGTTATATCGATGATGCTGCAACGTGTATTGCCGTTGACCCATTCCACGATCGTATTACGATTGCCCAGGCGGGCAAACTCCAATTTGCAAACGCGCAATGAGACAACAAGACGGGGTAAATTTGTGGTATACTTTTTCAATTGATCAAGATTATAGTTCGTGTCGGTGGTGAGCCCGTTTGCGTGGGTTATGATGCTGGCACATGCGACTTCAACCATTCATTCTCCAGCCGTAACGACTGATTTTCTTCCACTACAGCGTCGAAGCGGTCCATCAACGCCTCAAGCAAGCTTGTAAGCTGGTCTACCTCTTCTTGACGTCGCAATTCCATCTCCTCTCGAAGATGCTGGATCTGCACGCGCATGGTGCTTTTACCAAAGTCTGTTTGCTGTGATTGAGAACTTCTTTCTTGGTAGCCGTTGTCTATCTCGTTTGGCACTTGTCGTGACAGCGTCGATAGGAATGACACGGGTGAGGGTTCGGATTGACGCCTCTCCTCCGTGGATTCGAAGTCTGCAGTGAGCTCCGAGCGCTGGGGGCTGAGATTTACAAATGGCCTGCTGGATGGCTGTTGAGGTGACAGAAATCCATTCGGCTGACTGTGTGGGGATACAGGTTCCAGAGGCTCCGCTGATGAAGATGATAGCAGTTTACACATTTTTGTCAGAGCCTAAAGAATGCAATACCGGCGGCAGGATGCTACATACCTGATCGTGTTGCAAAGCGAGTGGGAGAAGGTGGGGGCGACGAGGTTCCTCCGTGCTGGTCTTGGCGTTTTCTTGTCGGACTTCCCATTCCTAGTGTTTCGAGCTTTCGGAGAGCGATCTCTTGAAGTGTTTCGCCTTTGCAGGGGGATACGTGCTCAGCCGAGACCACGGGTACTCCCTCCGGAATCATACCAGTAGTAGCGACGTCAGGTACGGGCGGAGAAAACTGCAAGGATTGAACAGCCGAGGTTTCGTGTACAAGGGTGGAAAAAAGTGGCGTGATCGCCCCGCGGAGATCGTATACGAGAATCTCGCCGGTTGTGGTTCCTACTGCGAGTGTCTTTCCATCTGCACATAGTGCCAAGGACGACACGGGCTGCTCTAAATCTAATGAGCGAAGTTCTCTGTTCACAGTGCAAGAAAGAAGTCAGCTGAGTTTGGCCAAGGTGAGCGAGTGGAGCATCTTCTTGGTGCCTTACTTGCGCTGGAGGGTATCGTAGAAGATCACTCGCCCGTCGAGGCCACCCGTCACAAGCAAGATTTTGCTAACGGGGGAGAGTGTCAGTGATGTTGCTGGTGCCTCGTGCTGCCGAACAAACTCGGCAGTCAGTTGCCCGGTACTCAGATCCCATACCCGCACTGAGCCATCCGAATACGTTGAACCGAGTGCATGACGCGCGTACGGGTGCGGAGACGCCTGAATCGCCATCACTTTGTGCACCTGCTCGAGGAGGAGTGCAAGTTCACGAGCAGAGGTTAGATCTCTGGTTTGAAGGCCAGCAAACGTCTAGCGTACCCCGTGGGCAGGATCGACCGTCAGGAATCCAGCAGTCTCTGCTGTTTGGACATCGCACACAGAGATAGCACCACTACAAGCAAATGGATGCACTAGCACATGAGATACATGCGCAGGCGGGTAAAACGTAGCGTTGTTGTCCAAACCTGGCGCTCCCCCCCACGACGTATTCGTCCTTGTAGCCACTGAAAGCAACGCACGTGACAGCACTCGCACTAACGTTGTACGTCTGCATGATTTCCTGTGTTTTCAAGTCCCATAACTGCAGTCGCGCAAAAGTTGGTTAGTTATCGCAGCCAACAGCGTACACAAGCCAAACTTACTCGAACAAAGCCATCGCTACCACCCGAGGCTAGGAATCTCGAGCCGCTGCTGAATTGCACCGCATTCACGCGCTACAAAGCCACAATTCAATTTCTACCATGTCAGCCAACGCTAACGACAACAGCTCGGAGTGGAGCTACGAGACATACTCGGTTCGCAGGAGTCTCTCCTGGGTAGAAAAACCGCGAGAGCAGTTCTCCGGACGATGCCACGTCCAGACAAACGCCTCCTTCCACGCTGCTACTCGCCAAGATCCTGCCGTTGTGGTTATACCGAACGCACGTGACGTCGGCATTGAGCGAGCTGAGTGTGCGCTGGTGCGTGATGAACTCCGAATTCACCTCGAAGGTCTTGACCACTGGTCCCGCCGCACAGCACAAGAACATCGTCCAACAATTGCAGCCCCACTAAATCCAATCCTCAAGTCGTCTCTAGCGCAGTGTGGACAGAGGTCTCAAGCGCTCGCGTCGTTTCGAGGTTACACAAACATGGCTACACCGTATTTAATCGGATCTAAATATTAACACCCGGATCGTGCGTGACCCAATCATCAATAGGACGATGGCGCTGCTGCAGACGCTCCGGATGACGGCGAGCCGCGTGGCTCCTCGCAGCTCTGCTCTGTATTGTGCGTGCTGCTAATACTCTTGACCTACTTCGCTCTTCTCATTGCACTCTCTATCGCCTACAATTCAGCCTCGGAGCGCGTGTTCCCCAACTTCTCGATATACGGCAGTGACTCTGCCTTCCAAGTGGCCCCCAGCGCCCCGCAGTACACGAGCGCAGGCAGCTACTTGAAGACCAAGCGCGTGGTAAGCAAATTGATTGCTTTCATTAGTGATTAAATAGGTGCTAAAGGAGCTTCTGATGCTGTGCACAGGGCGCCATCATGCTATCGTGGGCCAAGGCCACCAACAACGGCTACAACTACCAGAGCAAGACGGTGAGTCCACGGGTACTTGGGGGTTAATTGCAGTGTGGTACTGTGGCTGACGGTGGTCTTCAGTTTTTCTCGCTCAGCCCATCCGAGGTGGGACTGGTGCTGGAGCTGCTGGACCACCGCATCCCGGAGCTATCGTTCACGCACTCGCCCAACATGAACGCGTCGGAGGAAGACAAGAACAGTAAGACGCTGGAGATCACGAGTGCGGCGGGACCAGACGGAAACCCCCTGGTGCTGATCAAGGTCAATCACGAGGCTGAGTCTGTTGCCACTTTGAACGTCGGTGAAGCTCGTGTCTTCCGGGTAGGAAAGCTTGACAAGGTTGTTGGTAATTGCGACGACTAACGGTTTATTGTCGATAGGAACTGCTGACCTACTCGCTTCCCCGCCTGTTTGGCTTCCACTCGGTGTTGGAAGGACCTCTGTAAGGCTTGAACCTGTCAGTTTCCAACAGGCTTCGCAACGCTAACACGAGTTCATTGCTTCTTCGTTGGAACAGGAACGTCGAAGGTGGAACTGGTGGTGGCTTCTCGCAGGGCGGTGGAAATTCGTACTCGTCGGGCTCGAACGGTGGATACCGCGGGAACAACAGCAAGCCTGCTGGCGACTGGCCCTTCTAAGCTCCCTACCATTACAGCAGATGCCTAGTTGCAACCGAAGTCATAAACGAGATTGCATCTATCTGCGGTAGCTTCTCTTGGGAGGGATATGCTGAAAATGACATTGATACGGAGTTTTTGGAATTGAGGAGCATTATGATCGTAGAGAATGATAAGCAAATTCAGATCACTGGAGCAGCACAAAAGCAAAAACGCACGTCAATAATCAACAATCACAGCAAACCTATAGTTCGGCCCGTCAACTTACGCTCGTTGTGGTGGTTCGTGATCGCCTTCATGTACGCTCGTGTATTCTTGACAATGTCGAGATTCACGCTCAGCTCGTACACGGTGTCTTCCAGTTACAGCTCCCACCCAGTTCGAACGCAAACACACGTCTACCTACCTACAAGCAGAGCTAGCACAAACTCACTGTTCTTAGTGGTGTCCACGTTGGGCAGCACGTTCATCATCAACACTTACCGCTTCACCGCCTGCGTGTGGTGGATCATGTCCTCCAGTGTCACAAGAAGCGTCGTGTCCTGCAATGCGCCAACAGTCAGTGCAACTCCATGGCCCCCCACTTGTGCATAGGCCTTACCTACCTTCTCCACCATGCCTAAGAGTCTCGAACCAGCAGGATGTCGAGCCCCACAAGGTCCACGTGCACCACCGTCGGGTAGTCATAGGTCGTGGCCATGGTAATGGGCTTGCGCTTGAAGATGTGAGCGTCGAGCGTCGAGCGTCGAGCGTCGAGCGTCGAGCGTCGAGCGTCGAGCGTCGAGCGTCGGCAGCAGCTCGGCCACGTCCTTGGGTGTCTTCTCCTGCGTCGGTCGCTGCAACTCACTCGCATTGCAGCACACAAACCGCCAGCCTCCTTGGGCGAGACGCATGAGGTTCTGGGCGCTCACGGAGCCTGGGGCCTCCACGACCCCCTCTGCCCTCGTACTTTGATTTTCAGCTTGAAGGTTGAGCTTGAAGCTCCTTTTGAGACTAGATATGTAGTTTAAAAAGACTTATTTACAAATGCAACCACATTTCGAGCATGTGATTGGTGGATGCTCTAGATTCGAAATCAAGACCCACTTGCTGGCGCCATCGCTCGGACGGTTGGAAGTCGAGGCGGAAGACACGGTCCTGCCGCTAAGCGTCCACCCCTTCCTCACGTGCAATCTCAACATGGAAGGCACCCAAACACTCTCGGCACGCGCGCTACTGGGACTGCCGCTACTGGGACTGCCGTGGGCGCTCAAGCCGATCTTCGCGTCGCTCGTCCACTGCTCCCTGCTCCAAGATCTTTCCGTCTCCGCAGCGCTATGGTGCTAGGCTGGGCCGTCTCGTCGACTGCGTTGATCGCCATCTTCTTCCGAGACCAGCCGACGCCCTACTTCCAGGACCGCAAACTGGTCGGTACGCCGCTTGTGGAAGTAAAAAGTCAGCGCAGCAGATGAGCTCAATCAAGTTGGATGCTCCGTCGCACGGCGCCTACTACTGTCGTGCTCATGTGTGTGGCCTCCGTGGGCTATGTGCTAGCGGACGTAGCGGCGGACGAACTAAGTCGCGATGTGGCGACGCACCACTTTGGCGTGTCCGAGTCTCCGCAAGCTGAGGACGGCGTGTTTCAGCCAGTGATGACCAAGTATCGAGTCTTTGCAATGCTTTTCTGCTTTTTGCTCATGGGTGTTGGTATGAGCGGATGGGGCTACGGTGGCGACTTCGACTTCTCGCTCGAGTACACGCAGGTGATGCTACTGGTAGGGCTAGTGGCGCTTCTCCCCGTGCTGTTGCTGAGCTTTGGTGTGAGTGAGACAGCACGAGAGCGTCGGTCGCTGAGGCAGTCCCTGCGCGAGATCTGGTCGCTGGTGCACAAGCGCGGCCTGAGCAACGTGCTCCTTTGCCGCTTTATGGGCGGCGTCTGTGCCGGCGTGAGCGCCACGGCAGTGAACCCCGTTGCG